>NW_027331974.1:1721893-2021893 GCF_048418815.1 Hemitrygon akajei | reverse complement strand
CAGATGCTGTAAATCTGGAGCAACACACACAAAATGCTGGAGGAACTGAGCAGGTTAGGTGACATCTCTGGAGCAAAATAACCAGTCTATGTTTTGGGCCAAGGCTCTCATTCAGAACTGGAAGAGATGGGGGCAGAAGCCCGAATAAGAAGGTGGAGAGTGTACAAGCTGGCAGGTGAATGGTGAAGCCAGGCACCCCTCATACAATCTCTTCTCCCTCCAGCCGTCTGGGAAAAATGCTCTGATACATTCGGGCTCTCACAAACAGACTATGTAACAGTTTTTTCCCCCAAGCTATCAGACTCCTCAGTACCCGAAGCCTGGACTGACACCTTGCCCTACTGTCCTGTTTATTATTTATTGTAATGCCTGCACTGTTTTTGTGCACTTTATGCAGCCCAGTGTAGGTCTGTAGTCTAGTGTAGCTTTCTCTGTGTTGTTTCCTTTTATTATGTAGTTCGGTCTAGTTTTTTGTACTGTGTCATGTAACACCATGGTCCTGAGAAATGTTGTCTCATTTTTACTATGTACTGTACCAGCAGTTATGGTCGAAATGACAATAAAAGTTGACTTGACTTGACTTGAAATCCCTCTCCGGTCATTTCTATGTCTCATCAGTCACCGTGTAACGCCTCACAGTTATTCCTCCCTTCTTCTCTGTGACCATCCTCCCCTCTCACCTCCATCACTCCTCCCCTCCCTCCTGCGTGACTCTCAATCACTCCACCCCTCTCTGTTCATTCCTCCCACCCCACTCTCTCCAACCCCCAACAGAGCCTCATCCCTCACGATTCACCAAACCCAACCCAACAGACAGGAGAGAGGAACCACTGACTCCATCATTCACACCCCTACCCACAATGCACTGTACATCCAGTAGGTGAACTGGTCCATGGGAGGTTCAACCTCACAGAGTGACAGAGACTGAATGAACACAGACAGACTGAGACTTGGTACCTGAGGATGTGTCTCCCGCTGGGACAGAGGACAGTTCCTGGGTGTGCTCTCCGGTAGACAATCCTGTAGACTGTTCCAGTGTTGAAGTCTCCAGGTCTGAAACAAAGTAGATTGATAGATAGATAGATACTTTATTCATCCCCATGGGGAAATTCAACATTTTTTCCAATGTCCCATACACTTATTGTAGCAAAACTAATTACATACAATACTTAACTCAGTAAAAATATGATATGCATCTGAAATCACCCTCTCAAAAAGCATTAATAATAGCTTTTAAAAAGTTCTTAAGTTGTTTACTTAAATACATTGAGTCCTAACCCCGGCACTTTAACCTATCTTACTCCTGGCGGTTGAATTGTAAAGCCGAATGGCATTGGGGAGTATTGATCTCTTCATCCTGTCTGAGGAGCATTGCATCGATAGCAACCTGTCGCTGAAACTGCTTCTCTGTCTCTGGATGGTGCTATGTAGAGGATGTTCAGGGTTTTCCATAATTGACCGTAGCCTACTCAGCGCCCTTCACTCTGCTACCGATGTTATACTCTCCAGTACTTTGCCCACGACAGAGCCCGCCTTCCTTACCAGCTTATTAAGACGTGAGGCGTCCCTCTTCTTAATGCTGCCTCCCCAACACGCCACCACAAAGAAGAGGGCGCTCTCCACAACTGACCTATAGAACATCTTCAGCATCTCACTACAAACATTGAATGACGCCAACCTTCTAAGGAAGTACAGTCGACTCTGTGCCTTCCTGCACAAGGCATCTGTGTTGGCAGTCCAGTCTAGCTTCTCGTCTAACTGTACTCCCAGATACTTGTAGGTCTTAACCTGCTCCACACATTCTCCATTAATGATCACTGGCTCCATATGAGGCCTAGATCTCCTAAAGTCCACCACCATCTCCTTGGTCTTGGTGATATTGCGACGCAGGTAGTTTGAGTTGCACCATATCACAAAGTCCTGTATCAGATTCCTATACTCTTCCTCCTGTCCATTCCTGACACACCCCACTATGGCCGTGTCATCAGCGAACTTCTGCACATGGCAGGACTCCGAGTTATATTGGAAGTCTGATGTGTACAGGGTGAAAAGGACCGGAGAGAGCACGGTCCCCTGCAGCGCTCCTGTGCTGCTGACCACCGTGTCAGACCTACAGCCTCCCAACCGCACATACTGAGGTCTATCTGTCAAGTAGTCCACTATCCAATCCACCATGTGAGAGTCTACTCCCATCTCCGTTAGTTTGTGCCTTAAGATCTTGGGCTGGATGGTGTTAAAGGCACTAGAGAAGTCCAGGAATGTAATCCTCACAGCACCACTGACCCTATCCAGGTGAGAGAGGGATTTGTGCAGCAAATACGTGATAGCATCCTCCACTCCCACCTTCTCCTTATACGCAAACTGAAGAGGATCCCGGGCATGCCTGGTTTGTGGCCTCAGATTCTGTATTATCAGCCGCTCCATGGTCTTCATCACGTGCGACGTCAAGGCAACAGGTCTGAAGTCATTCAACTCCTTTGGTTGTGGTTTCTTCGGTACCGGGACAATACAGGATGTTTTCCAC
The DNA here is from genome assembly GCF_048418815.1 of Hemitrygon akajei. Lineage (NCBI taxonomy): Eukaryota > Metazoa > Chordata > Chondrichthyes > Myliobatiformes > Dasyatidae > Hemitrygon > Hemitrygon akajei. Next base: position 2,019,369 of record NW_027331974.1, on the reverse strand, counting down.
TGTCTGGGTACTCTTCTCTGCTCCAGGCTCATGTTGAAGATGCGCTGTAGTGGTTCTCCCAGCTCAGTCGCACAGGCCCTCAGTAATCGTGGGGATACTCCATCCGGTCCAGCCGCCTTGCTGGTACAGATCTTCCTCAGTTGACCTTCCACCTGTGCAGCCGTAATCCTGGGCGTGAGCAAGGTCTCCTGTGAGTGGCTATTTTCCTGTGAGGGAAGTAAGAGGGAGGACGAGTAGAAAGACAAGCCTGGTGTGGAGTTCTGCGGTGAGGATGAGATTGTGCTGTCGAACCTATTGAAGAAGTTGTTCAGCTGGTTCGCTTTCTCCACATCTCCACTTATGTTTGCCCCCCACTTTGCACCGCATCCGGTGATGATCTTCATCCCATCCCACACCTCCTTCATGCTTTTTTAACACAGACACAGGAGATTGACAGACCTTAAACATCACAACAGGGACAAGCAGTTGTAGACACAAACGTTTCTCCATCTTCTGGGAATCCAGAACAATGCACTGAAAATGCTGAAGGTCCATCAGCACCTCTGGAGGAGAATAAACAGTCGAAGTTTTGGGGCAAGTTACTTCTTCAGGACCGGAAAGGAAGGGGACAGAAGCCCGAATAAGAAGGTGGAGAGTGTACTAGCTGGCAGGTGATAGGTGAAGCCAGGCAGTGAGAAGATGTCTGGGTGAGCGAGCAGGATGATGCTAGAAGCTGGGAGGTGATATGAGGAAGAGGTAAAGGGATGAAGAAGGAGAAATCCAATGAGACCGGAGAGTGGACCAGAGAATAAAGGGGGAGGACCAGATGGAGGACATCGTCAGGTGAGAAGAGAAGGGCCGAATGGGGAGCCAGAATAGAAATGGAACAAGAGAGAAGTGGGAGAGAGGAGAAACTACCACAGCTAGTGAAATCGATATTCATGACATCCGGTTGGAGGCTACCCAGACAGAACATGAGGTGCTGCTCCTCGAACCTCAGGGTGCTCTCATCATGTCAGTCATGGACTGTCATGTCAGGGTGGGAGTGTGACATCGAATTAAAATGGTTATCCACCAGAACAACAATTTGACAAAGAAGTCTCTGAGTTGAAAAGAAATCAAAACCATCCGGTCCGTTCACCAACTCTCCCTCCCAAAACTTCTGTGACTAGTTAGTTGTCTCAGTCAAAACCTAGACGAAAATCAAGTACTGAAAGAGGAAAAGATCACTCCCTTCAATGACGCCACCATGGATACCTGCACTCGCAGACCCTGCTGGGGAGGTGGTCAAACCCGGTCCGGGGTCTCCAGTCACTGATCCCTTGGGTTCCCGAGTTGTGCCTGACTGGGAATCTGTACGCGAGCTTGAAAACCCTGGAGTGGAGGATAAATCTGTACCAGGTTCTCCGGTTGTTGATCCCTGGCGTTCCCGCGTTGTGTCTGACTGGGAATCTGTAATAAGAAGATATTCAAAGGAAGGGTAAAGTAGTAAACAAGTTTTATGTTAGATCAGGAAGAAACTCAACAGGGGCTCAAGTCCAGATGCAATCTGTCTTCTGAAATACACACAACCCCCTCTCCTTTGCTCCTTAATACCTCAACCCTCCTCTCTTAGATACCTCTCGTCACATCTGCCACTGTCAGAATTCACTCTGTCTGCATCGCTCTCTTGTCAGTCTCTTCTAACATCCCTCCAGTTGGAGTGTCACTCTCACTGATCTCTCTTGCCCAACTCTCCTTACATAGTCATCTTTCCTCACTCTCCTCATTACACCCACTCCAACATCCCACCTCTCTCTCCATCCCTCTCTCCTGTGTGTTTTCACACATTTCCTTCTGTCCACGTACTGACTTACTCATTGAGAGCATCCTGAGAAGCTGCATCTCTGCCTGGTTCGGAAATTGCACTATCTCGGATCGCAAGACCCTGCAGCGGATAGTGAGGTCAGCTGAAAAGATCATCGGGGTCTCTCTTCCTGCCATCACGGACATTTACACAACACGCTGAATCCGCAAAGGAAACAGCATTATGAAGGACCCCATGCACCCTTCATACAAACTCTTCTCCCTCCTGCCATCTGGGAAAATGCTCTGAAGCATTCGGGCTCTCACGACCAGACTATGTAACAGTTTCTTCCACCAAGCTATCAGACTCCTCAATGCCCGAAGCCTGGACTGACACCTTGCCCTACTGTCCTGTTTATTATTTATTGTAATGCCTGCACTGTTTTTGTGCACTTTATGCAGCCCAGTGTAGGTCTGTAGTCTAGTGTAGCTTTCTCTGTGTTGTTTTCTTTTATTACGTAGTTCGGTCTAGTTTTTTGTACTGTGTCATGTAACACCATGGTCCTGAAAAACGTTGTCTCATTTTTACTATGTACTGTACCAGCAGTTATGGTCGAAATGACAATAAAAGCTGACTTGACTTGACTTGAAATCCCTCTCCGGTCATTTCTATGTCTCATCAGTCACCGTGTAATGCCTCACAGTTATTCCTCCCTTCCTCTATGTGACCATCCTTCCCTCTCTCCTCCATTGTGGCTCTCAGTCACTCCACCCCTCTCTGTTCATTCCTCCCACCCCACTCTCTCCAACCCCCAACAGAGCCTCATCCCTCACGACTCACCAAACCCAACCCAACAGACAGGAGAGAGGAACCACTGACTCCATCATTCACACCCCTACCCACAATGCACTGTACATCCAGTAGGTGAACTGGTCCATGGGAGGTTCAACCTCACAGACTGACAGAGACTGAACGAACACAGAGATGAGACTTGCTACCTGAGGATGTGCCTCCCACTGGGACAGAGGACAGTTCCTGTGTGTGCTCTCCAGTAGACAATCCTGCAGACTGTTCCAGTGTTGAAGTCTCCAGGGCTGAACAAAGTAACACAGACATGGGAAATGAGCAGAGCTTAAACAACACAACAGAGACAATTATTCATAATGTTGAATGATTCTGCAGATGCTGTAAATCTGGAGCAACACACACAAAATGCTGAAGGAACTGAGCAGGTTAGGTTACATCTCTTGAGCAAAATGAACAGTCGATGTTTTGGGCCAAGGCACTCATTCAGAACTGGAAGAGAAGGGGACTGAAGCCCGAATAAGAAGATGGAGAGTGTACAAGCTGGCAGGTGATAGGTGAAGCCAGGCAGTGAGAAGATGTCAAGGTGAGCGAGCAGGATGATGCTAGAAGCAGGGAGGTGATATGAGGAAGAGGTAAAGGGATGAAGAAGGAGAAATCCAATGAGACCGGACAGTGGACCAGAGAATAAATGGGGAGGACCAGATGGAGGACATCGGCAGGTGAGGAGAAGAGAAGGGCCGAAAGGGGAGCCAGAATAGAAATGGAACAAGAGAGAAGTGGGAGAGAGGAGAAGCTACCACAGCTAGTGAAATCGATATTCATGGCATCCGGTTGGAGGCTACCCAGACAGAACATGAAGTGTTGCTCCTCGAACCAGAGGGTGCTCTCATCATGTCAGTCATGGACTGTCATGTCAGAGTGGGAGTGTGACATCGAATTAAAATGGTTATCCACCAGAACAACAATTTGACAAAGAAGTCTCTGAGTTGAAAAAAAATCAAAACCATCCAGTCCGTTCACCAACACTCCCTCCCAAAACTTCTGTGACGAGTTAGTTGACTCAGTCAAAACCTAGACGAATATCAAGTACTGAAAGAGGGAAAGATCACTCCCTTCAATGACCCCACCATGGATACCTGCACTCGCAGACCCTGCTGGGGTGGTGGTCCAACCCGGTCCGGGGTCTCCAGTCAACAATCGCTTGGGTTCTCGAGTTGTGTCTGACTGGGAATCTGTACGCGAGCTTGAAAACCCTGGAGTGGAGGATAAATCTGTACCAGGTTCTCCGGTTGTTGATCCCTGGTGTTCCCGCGTTGTGTCTGTCTGGGAATCTGTAATAAGAAGATATTCAAATGAAGGGTAAAGTAGTAAACATTTTTTATGTTAGATCAGGAAGAAACTCAACAGGGGTTCAAGTCCAGATCCAATCTGTCCTCTGAAATAGACAAAAACCCCTCTCCTTTGCTCTTTAATACCTCAACCCTCCTCTCTCAGATCCCTCTCGTCACATCTGCCTCTGTCAGAATTCACTCTGTCTGCATCGCTCTCTTGTCAGTCTCTCCTACCTTCCCTCCAGTTGGAGTGTCACTCTCACTAATCTCTCTTGCCCAACTCTCCTTACATAGTCATCTCTCCTCACTCTCCTCATTACACACACTCCAACATCCCACCTCTCTCTCCATCCCTCTCTCATGTGTGTTTTCACAAATTTCATTCTGTCTACGTACTGACTTACTCATTGAGAGCATCCTGAGCAGCTGCATCTCTGCCTGGTTTGGAAATTGCACCATCTCGGATCGCAAGACCCTGCAGCGGATAGTGAGGTCAGCTGAGAAGATCATCGGGGTCTCTCTTCCTGCCATCACGGACATTTACACTACACGCTGCATCCGCAAAGGAAACAGCATTATGAAGGACACCATGCACCCCTCATACAATCTCTTCTCCCTCCTGCCGTCTGGGAAAATGCTCTGAAGCATTCGGGCTCTCACGACCAGACTATGTAACAGTTTCTTCCACCAAGCTATCAGACTCCTCAATGCCCGAAGCCTGGACTGACACCTTGCCCTACTGTCCTGTTTATTATTTATTGTAATGCCTGCACTGTTTTTGTGCACTTTAAGCAGCCCAGTGTAGGTCTGTAGTATAGTGTAGCTTTCTCTGTGTTGTTTCCTTTTATTATGTAGTTCGGTCTAGTTTTTTGTACTGTGTCATGTAACACCATGGTCCTGAAAAAAGTTGTCTCATTTTTACTATGTACTGTACCAGCAGTTATGGTCGAAATGACAATAAAAGTTGACTTGACTTGACTTGAAACCCTCTCCGGTCGTTTCTACGTCTCATCAGTCACCGTGAAACTCCGCACAGTTCTTCCTCCCTTCCTCTCTGAGACCATCCTTCCCTCTCACCTCCATCACTCCTCCCCTCCCTCCTGTGTGACTCTCAGTCACTCCACTCCTCTCTGTTCATTCCTCCCAGCCTACTCTCTCCAACCCCCAACAGAGCCTCATCCCTCACGACTCACCAAACCCAACCCGACAGACAGCAGAGAGGAACCACTGACTCCATCATTCACACTCCTACCCACAATGCACTGTACATCCAGTAGGTGAACTGGTCCATGGGAGGTTCAGCCTCACAGAGTGACAGAGACTGAATGAACACAGACCGACATCAGACTTGCTACCTGAGGATGTGTCTCCCACTGGGACAGAGGACAGTTCCTGGGTGTGCTCTCCAGTAGACAATCCTGTAGACTGATCCAGTGTTGAAGTCTCCAGGTCTGGAACAAAGTAACACAGACACAGGACATTGACAGACCTTAAACATCACAACAGGGACAAGCAGTTGTACACACGAACGTTTCTCCGGATGCTGGGAATCCAGAACAATGCACTGAAAATGCTGAAGGTCCATCAGCACCTCTGGAGGAGAATAAACAGTCGAAGTTTTGGGGCAAGTTACTTCTTCAGGACTGGAAAGGAAGGGGGCAGAAGCCTGAATAAGAAGGTGGAGAGTGTACAAGCTGGCAGGTGATAGGTGAAGCCAGGCAGTGAGAAGATGTCTGGGAACGTGAGCAGGATGATGTGAGAAGCTGGGAGGTGATATGTGGAAGAGGTAAAGGGATGAAGGAGGAGGAACAGGAGGCACAAATCGAGGTCAAATCTGTCCTCTGAAATACACACAATCCCTTCTCCTTGTGACCATCTTCCTGTGTCACTCTCAGTCCCTCTCTGTTCATTCGTCCCACCCCACTCGCTCCAACCCCCAACAGACCCTCATCCCTCACGACTCATCAAACGCAACCCAACAGACAGGAGACAGGAACCACTGACTCCATCATTCACACCCCTACCCACAATGCACTGTACATCCAGTAGGTGAACCGGTCCATGGGAGGTTCAACCTCACAGAGTGACAGAGACTGAATGAACACAGACAGACATGAGACTTGGTACCTGAGGATGTGTCTCCCGCTGGGACAGAGGACAGTTCCTGGGTGTGTTCTCCAGTAGACAATCCTGCAGACTGTTCCAGTGTTGAAGTCTCCAGGTCTGGAACAAAGTAACACAGACATGGGAAATGAGCAGAACTTAAACAACACAACAGAGACAATTATTCATAAAGATGAATGATTCTGCAGATGCTGTAAATCTGGAGCAACACACACAAAATGCTGGAGGAACTGAGCAGGTTAGGTGACATCTCTGGAGCAAAATAACCAGTCTATGTTTTGGGCCAAGGCTCTCATTCAGAACTGGAAGAGATGGGGGCAGAAGCCCGAATAAGAAGGTGGAGAGTGTACAAGCTGGCAAGTGAATGGTGAAGCCAGGCACCCCTCATACAATCTCTTCTCCCTCCAGCCGTCTGGGAAAAATGCTCTGATACATTCGGGCTCTCACAAACAGACTATGTAACAGTTTTTTCCCCCAAGCTATCAGACTCCTCAGTACCCGAAGCCTGGACTGACACCTTGCCCTACTGTCCTGTTTATTATTTATTGTAATGCCTGCACTGTTTTTGTGCACTTTATGCAGCCCAGTGTAGGTCTGTAGTCTAGTGTAGCTTTCTCTGTGTTGTTTCCTTTTATTATGTAGTTCGGTCTAGTTTTTTGTACTGTGTCATGTAACACCATGGTCCTGAAAAACGTTGTCTCATTTTTACTATGTACTGTACCAGCAGTTATGGTCGAAATGACAATAAAAGTTGACTTGACTTGACTTGAAATCCCTCTCCGGTCATTTCTATGTCTCATCAGTCACCGTGTAACGCCTCACAGTTATTCCTCCCTTCTTCTCTGTGACCATCCTCCCCTCTCACCTCCATCACTCCTCCCCTCCCTCCTGCGTGACTCTCAGTCACTCCACCCCTCTCTGTTCATTCCTCCCACCCCACTCCCTCCAACCCCCAACAGAGCCTCATCCCTCACGACTCACCAAACCCAACCCAACAGACAGGAGAGAGGAACCACTGACTCCATCAATCACACCCCTACCCACAATGCACTGTACATCCAGTAGGTGAACTGGTCCATGGGAGGTTCAGCCTCACAGTGTGACAGAGACTGAATGAACACAGACCGACATGAGACTTGGTACCTGAGGATGTGTCTCCCGCTGGGACATAGGACAGTTCCTGGGTGTGCTCTCCGGTAGACAATCCTGTAGACTGTTCCAGTGTTGAAGTCTCCAGGTCTGAAACAAAGTAGATTGATAGATAGATAGATACTTTATTCATCCCCATGGGGAAATTCAACATTTTTTCCAATGTCCCATACACTTATTGTAGCAAAACTAATTACATACAATACTTAACTCAGTAAAAATATGATATGCATCTGAAATCACCCTCTCAAAAAGCATTAATAATAGCTTTTAAAAAGTTCTTAAGTTGTTTACTTAAATACATTGAGTCCTAACCCCGGCACTTTAACCTATCTTACTCCTGGCGGTTGAATTGTAAAGCCGAATGGCATTGGGGAGTATTGATCTCTTCATCCTGTCTGAGGAGCATTGCATCGATAGCAACCTGTCGCTGAAACTGCTTCTCTGTCTCTGGATGGTGCTATGTAGAGGATGTTCAGGGTTTTCCATAATTGACCGTAGCCTACTCAGCGCCCTTCACTCTGCTACCGATGTTATACTCTCCAGTACTTTGCCCACGACAGAGCCCGCCTTCCTTACCAGCTTATTAAGACGTGAGGCGTCCCTCTTCTTAATGCTGCCTCCCCAACACGCCACCACAAAGAAGAGGGCGCTCTCCACAACTGACCTATAGAACATCTTCAGCATCTCACTACAAACATTGAATGACGCCAACCTTCTAAGGAAGTACAGTCGACTCTGTGCCTTCCTGCACAAGGCATCTGTGTTGGCAGTCCAGTCTAGCTTCTCGTCTAACTGTACTCCCAGATACTTGTAGGTCTTAACCTGCTCCACACATTCTCCATTAATGATCACTGGCTCCATATGAGGCCTAGATCTCCTAAAGTCCACCACCATCTCCTTGGTCTTGGTGATATTGAGACGCAGGTAGTTTGAGTTGCACCATATCACAAAGTCCTGTATCAGATTCCTATACTCTTCCTCCTGTCCATTCCTGACACACCCCACTATGGCCGTGTCATCAGCGAACTTCTGCACATGGCAGGACTCCGAGTTATATTGGAAGTCTGATGTGTACAGGGTGAAAAGGACCGGAGAGAGCACGGTCCCCTGCAGCGCTCCTGTGCTGCTGACCACCGTGTCAGACCTACAGCCTCCCAACCGCACATACTGAGGTCTATCTGTCAAGTAGTCCACTATCCAATCCACCATGTGAGAGTCTACTCCCATCTCCGTTAGTTTGTGCCTTAAGATCTTGGGCTGGATGGTGTTAAAGGCACTAGAGAAGTCCAGGAATGTAATCCTCACAGCACCACTGACCCTATCCAGGTGAGAGAGGGATTTGTGCAGCAAATACGTGATAGCATCCTCCACTCCCACCTTCTCCTTATACGCAAACTGAAGAGGATCCCGGGCATGCCTGGTTTGTGGCCTCAGATTCTGTATTATCAGCCGCTCCATGGTCTTCATCACGTGCGACGTCAAGGCAACAGGTCTGAAGTCATTCAACTCCTTTGGTTGTGGTTTCTTCGGTACCGGGACAATACAGGATGTTTTCCACTGTCTGGGTACTCTTCTCTGCTCCAGGCTCATGTTGAAGATGCGCTGTAGTGGTTCTCCCAGCTCAGTCGCACAGGCCCTCAGTAATCGTGGGGATACTCCATCCGGTCCAGCCGCCTTGCTGGTACAGATCTTCCTCAGTTGACCTTCCACCTGTGCAGCCGTAATCCTGGGCGTGAGCAAGGTCTCCTGTGAGTGGCTATTTTCCTGTGAGGGAAGTAAGAGGGAGGACGAGTAGAAAGACAAGCCTGGTGTGGAGTTCTGCGGTGAGGATGAGATTGTGCTGTCGAACCTATTGAAGAAGTTGTTCAGCTGGTTCGCTTTCTCCACATCTCCACTTATGTTTGCCCCCCACTTTGCACCGCATCCGGTGATGATCTTCATCCCATCCCACACCTCCTTCATGCTTTTTTAACACAGACACAGGAGATTGACAGACCTTAAACATCACAACAGGGACAAGCAGTTGTAGACACAAACGTTTCTCCATCTTCTGGGAATCCAGAACAATGCACTGAAAATGCTGAAGGTCCATCAGCACCTCTGGAGGAGAATAAACAGTCGAAGTTTTGGGGCAAGTTACTTCTTCAGGACCGGAAAGGAAGGGGACAGAAGCCCGAATAAGAAGGTGGAGAGTGTACTAGCTGGCAGGTGATAGGTGAAGCCAGGCAGTGAGAAGATGTCTGGGTGAGCGAGCAGGATGATGCTAGAAGCTGGGAGATGATATGAGGAAGAGGTAAAGGGATGAAGAAGGAGAAATCCAATGAGACCGGAGAGTGGACCAGAGAATAAAGGGGGAGGACCAGATGGAGGACATCGTCAGGTGAGAAGAGAAGGGCCGAATGGGGAGCCAGAATAGAAATGGAACAAGAGAGAAGTGGGAGAGAGGAGAAACTACCACAGCTAGTGAAATCGATATTCATGACATCCGGTTGGAGGCTACCCAGACAGAACATGAGGTGCTGCTCCTCGAACCTCAGGGTGCTCTCATCATGTCAGTCATGGACTGTCATGTCAGGGTGGGAGTGTGACATCGAATTAAAATGGTTATCCACCAGAACAACAATTTGACAAAGAAGTCTCTGAGTTGAAAAGAAATCAAAACCATCCGGTCCGTTCACCAACTCTCCCTCCCAAAACTTCTGTGACTAGTTAGTTGTCTCAGTCAAAACCTAGACGAAAATCAAGTACTGAAAGAGGAAAAGATCACTCCCTTCAATGACGCCACCATGGATACCTGCACTCGCAGACCCTGCTGGGGAGGTGGTCAAACCCGGTCCGGGGTCTCCAGTCACTGATCCCTTGGGTTCCCGAGTTGTGCCTGACTGGGAATCTGTACGCGAGCTTGAAAACCCTGGAGTGGAGGATAAATCTGTACCAGGTTCTCCGGTTGTTGATCCCTGGCGTTCCCGCGTTGTGTCTGACTGGGAATCTGTAATAAGAAGATATTCAAAGGAAGGGTAAAGTAGTAAACAAGTTTTATGTTAGATCAGGAAGAAACTCAACAGGGGCTCAAGTCCAGATGCAATCTGTCTTCTGAAATACACACAACCCCCTCTCCTTTGCTCCTTAATACCTCAACCCTCCTCTCTTAGATACCTCTCGTCACATCTGCCACTGTCAGAATTCACTCTGTCTGCATCGCTCTCTTGTCAGTCTCTTCTAACGTCCCTCCAGTTGGAGTGTCACTCTCACTGATCTCTCTTGCCCAACTCTCCTTACATAGTCATCTTTCCTCACTCTCCTCATTACACCCACTCCAACATCCCACCTCTCTCTCCATCCCTCTCTCCTGTGTGTTTTCACACATTTCCTTCTGTCCACGTACTGACTTACTCATTGAGAGCATCCTGAGAAGCTGCATCTCTGCCTGGTTCGGAAATTGCACTATCTCGGATCGCAAGACCCTGCAGCGGATAGTGAGGTCAGCTGAAAAGATCATCGGGGTCTCTCTTCCTGCCATCACGGACATTTACACAACACGCTGAATCCGCAAAGGAAACAGCATTATGAAGGACCCCATGCACCCTTCATACAAACTCTTCTCCCTCCTGCCATCTGGGAAAATGCTCTGAAGCATTCGGGCTCTCACGACCAGACTATGTAACAGTTTCTTCCACCAAGCTATCAGACTCCTCAATGCCCGAAGCCTGGACTGACACCTTGCCCTACTGTCCTGTTTATTATTTATTGTAATGCCTGCACTGTTTTTGTGCACTTTATGCAGCCCAGTGTAGGTCTGTAGTCTAGTGTAGCTTTCTCTGTGTTGTTTTCTTTTATTACGTAGTTCGGTCTAGTTTTTTGTACTGTGTCATGTAACACCATGGTCCTGAAAAACGTTGTCTCATTTTTACTATGTACTGTACCAGCAGTTATGGTCGAAATGACAATAAAAGCTGACTTGACTTGACTTGAAATCCCTCTCCGGTCATTTCTATGTCTCATCAGTCACCGTGTAATGCCTCACAGTTATTCCTCCCTTCCTCTATGTGACCATCCTTCCCTCTCTCCTCCATTGTGGCTCTCAGTCACTCCACCCCTCTCTGTTCATTCCTCCCACCCCACTCTCTCCAACCCCCAACAGAGCCTCATCCCTCACGACTCACCAAACCCAACCCAACAGACAGGAGAGAGGAACCACTGACTCCATCATTCACACCCCTACCCACAATGCACTGTACATCCAGTAGGTGAACTGGTCCATGGGAGGTTCAACCTCACAGACTGACAGAGACTGAACGAACACAGAGATGAGACTTGCTACCTGAGGATGTGCCTCCCACTGGGACAGAGGACAGTTCCTGTGTGTGCTCTCCAGTAGACAATCCTGCAGACTGTTCCAGTGTTGAAGTCTCCAGGGCTGAACAAAGTAACACAGACATGGGAAATGAGCAGAGCTTAAACAACACAACAGAGACAATTATTCATAATGTTGAATGATTCTGCAGATGCTGTAAATCTGGAGCAACACACACAAAATGCTGAAGGAACTGAGCAGGTTAGGTTACATCTCTTGAGCAAAATGAACAGTCGATGTTTTGGGCCAAGGCACTCATTCAGAACTGGAAGAGAAGGGGACTGAAGCCCGAATAAGAAGATGGAGAGTGTACAAGCTGGCAGGTGATAGGTGAAGCCAGGCAGTGAGAAGATGTCAAGGTGAGCGAGCAGGATGATGCTAGAAGCAGGGAGGTGATATGAGGAAGAGGTAAAGGGATGAAGAAGGAGAAATCCAATGAGACCGGACAGTGGACCAGAGAATAAATGGGGAGGACCAGATGGAGGACATCGGCAGGTGAGGAGAAGAGAAGGGCCGAAAGGGGAGCCAGAATAGAAATGGAACAAGAGAGAAGTGGGAGAGAGGAGAAGCTACCACAGCTAGTGAAATCGATATTCATGGCATCCGGTTGGAGGCTACCCAGACAGAACATGAAGTGTTGCTCCTCGAACCAGAGGGTGCTCTCATCATGTCAGTCATGGACTGTCATGTCAGAGTGGGAGTGTGACATCGAATTAAAATGGTTATCCACCAGAACAACAATTTGACAAAGAAGTCTCTGAGTTGAAAAAAAATCAAAACCATCCAGTCCGTTCACCAACACTCCCTCCCAAAACTTCTGTGACGAGTTAGTTGACTCAGTCAAAACCTAGACGAATATCAAGTACTGAAAGAGGGAAAGATCACTCCCTTCCATGACCCCACCATGGATACCTGCACTCGCAGACCCTGCTGGGGTGGTGGTCCAACCCGGTCCGGGGTCTCCAGTCAACAATCGCTTGGGTTCTCGAGTTGTGTCAGACTGGGAATCTGTACGCGAGCTTGAAAACCCTGGAGTGGAGGATAAATCTGTACCAGGTTCTCCGGTTGTTGATCCCTGGTGTTCCCGCGTTGTGTCTGACTGGGAATCTGTAATAAGAAGATATTCAAATGAAGGGTAAAGTAGTAAACATTTTTTATGTTAGATCAGGAAGAAACTCAACAGGGGTTCAAGTCCAGATCCAATCTGTCCTCTGAAATAGACAAAAACCCCTCTCCTTTGCTCTTTAATACCTCAACCCTCCTCTCTCAGATCCCTCTCGTCACATCTGCCTCTGTCAGAATTCACTCTGTCTGCATCGCTCTCTTGTCAGTCTCTCCTACCTTCCCTCCAGTTGGAGTGTCACTCTCACTGATCTCTCTTGCCCAACTTTCCTTACATAGTCATCTCTCCTCACTCTCCTCATTACACCCACTCCAACATCCCACCTCTCTCTCCATCCCTCTCTCCTGTGTGTTTTCACACATTTCCTTCTGTCCACATACTGACTTATACTGAGAGCATCCTGAGCAGCTGCATCTCTGCCTGGTTCGGAAATTGCACCATCTCGGTTTGCAAAACCCTGCAGCGGATAGTGAGGTCAGCTGAGAAGATCATCGGGGTCTCTCTTCCTGCCATCACGGACATCTACACTACACGCTGCATCCGCAAAGGAAACAGCATTCTGAAGGACCCCATGCACCCCTCATACAATCTCTTCTCCCTCCTGCCGTCTGGGAAAAGGCTCTGAAGCATTTGCGCTCTCACGACCAGACTATGTAACAGTTTCTTCCACTAAGCTATCAGACTCCTCAATACCCGAAGCCTGGATTGACACCTTGCCCTACTGTCCTGTTTATTATTTATTGTAATGCCAGTACAGTTTTTGTGCACTTTACGCCGACCTGTGTAGGTCTGTAGTCTAGTGTAGCTTTCTCTGTGTTGTTTTCTTTTATTACGTAGTTCAGTCTAGTTTTTTGTACTGTGTCATGTAACACCATGGTCCTGAAAAACGTTGTCTCATTTTTACTATGTACTGTACCAGCAGTTATGGTCGAAATGACAATAAAAGTTGACTTGACTTGACTTGAAATCCCTCTCCGGTCATTTCTATGTCTCATCAGTCACCGTGTAACGCCTCATAGTTATTCCTCCCTTCTTCTCTGTGACCATCCTCCCCTCTCACCTCCATCACTCCTCCCCTCCCTCCTGTGTGACTCTCAGTCACTCCACTCCTCTCTGTTCATTCCTCCCACCCAACTCTCTCCAATCCCCAACAGAGCCTCATCCCTCATGACTCACCAATCCCAACCCAACAGACAGGAGAGAGCAACCACTGACTCCATCAATCACACCCCTACCCACAATGCACTGTACATCCAGTAGGTGAACTGGTCCATGGGAGGTTCAACCTCACAGAGTGACAGAGACTGAATGAACACAGACCGACATGAGACTTGGTACCTGAGGATGTGTCTCCTGCTGGGACAGAGGACAGTTCCTCGGTGTGCTCTCCAGTAGACAATCCTGTAGACTGTTCCAGTGTTGAAGTCTCCAGGTCTGGAACAAAGTAACACAGACACGGGAGATTGACAGACCTTAAACATCACAACAGGGACAAGCAGTTGTAGACACGAACATTTCTCCGGATGCTGGGAATCCAGAACAATGCACTGAAAATGCTGAAGGTCCATCAGCACATCTGGAGGAGAATAAACAGTTGAAGTTTTGGGGCAAGTTACTTCTTCAGGACTGGAAAGGAAGGGGACAGAAGCCCGAATAAGAAGGTGGAGAGTCTAAAAGCTGGCAGGTGATTGGTGAAGCCAGGCAGTGAGAAGATGTCTGGGTGAGCGAGCAGGATGATGCTAGAAGCTGGGAGGTGATATGAGGAAGAGGTAAAGGCATGAAGACGGAGCAATCCAATGAGACCGGACAGTGGACCAGAAAATAAATGGGGAGGACCAGATGGAGGACATCGGCAGGTGAGGAGAAGAGAAGGGCCGAAAGGGGAGCCAGAATAGAAATGGAACAAGAGAGAAGTGGGAGAGAGGAGAAGCTACCACAGCTAGTGAAATCGATATTCATGGCATCCGGTTGGAGGCTACCCAGACAGAACATGAGGAGTTGCTCCTCGAACCTGAGGGTGCTCTCATCATGTCAGTCATGGACTTTCATGTCAGAGTGGGAGTGTGACATCGAATTAAAATGGTTATCCACCAGAACAACAATTTGACAAAGAAGTCTCTGAGTTGAAAAGAAATCAAAACCATCCAGTCCGTTCACCAACTCTCCCTCCCAAAACTTTTGTGACTAGTTAGTTGTCTCAGTCAAAACCTAGACAAATATCAAGTACTGAAAGAGGGAAAGATCACTCCCTTCAATGACCCCACCATGGATACCTGCACTTGCAGACCCTGCTGGGGAGGTGGTCAAACCCAGTCCGGGGTCTCCAGTCACCAATCGCTTGGGTTCTCGAGTTGTATCTGACTGGGAATCTGTACGCGAGCTTGAAAACCCTGGAGTGGGGGATAATTCTGTACCAGGTTCTCCAGTTGTTGATCCCTGGCGTTCCTGCGCTGTGTCTGACTGGGAATCTGTAATAAGAAGATATTCAAATGAAGGGTAAAGTAGTAAACAAGTTTTATGTTAGATCAGGAAGAAACTCAACAGGGGTTCAAGTCCAGATCCAATCTGTCCTCTGAAATAGACAAAAACCCCTCTCCTTTGCTCTTTAATACCTCAACCCTCCTCTCTCAGATCCCTCTCGTCACATCTGCCTCTGTCAGAATTCACTCTGTCTGCATCGCTCTCTTGTCAGTCTCTCCTACCTTCCCTCCAGTTGGAGTGTCACTCTCACTAATCTCTCTTGCCCAACTCTCCTTACATAGTCATCTCTCCTCACTCTCCTCATTACACCCACTCCAACATCCCACCTCTCTCTCCATCCCTCTCTCATGTGTGTTTTCACAAATTTCATTCTGTCTACGTACTGACTTACTCATTGAGAGCATCCTGAGCAGCTGCATCTCTGCCTGGTTTGGAAATTGCACCATCTCGGATCGCAAGACCCTGCAGCGGATAGTGAGGTCAGCTGAGAAGATCATCAGGGTCTCTCTTCCTGCCATCACGGACATTTACACAACACGCTGAATCCGCAAAGGAAACAGCATTATGAAGGACCCCATGCACCCTTCATACAAACTCTTCTCCCTCCTGCCATCTGGGAAAATGCTCTGAAGCATTCGGGCTCTCACGACCAGACTATGTAACAGTTTCTTCCACCAAGCTATCAGACTCCTCAATGCCCGAAGCCTGGACTGACACCTTGCCCTACTGTCCTGTTTATTATTTATTGTAATGCCTGCACTGTTTTTGTGCACTTTATGCAGCCCAGTGTAGGTCTGTAGTCTAGTGTAGCTTTCTCTGTGTTGTTTTCTTTTATTACGTAGTTCGGTCTAGTTTTTTGTACTGTGTCATGTAACACCATGGTCCTGAAAAACGTTGTCTCATTTTTACTATGTACTGTACCAGCAGTTATGGTCGAAATGACAATAAAAGCTGACTTGACTTGACTTGAAATCCCTCTCCGGTCATTTCTATGTCTCATCAGTCACCGTGTAATGCCTCACAGTTATTCCTCCCTTCCTCTATGTGACCATCCTTCCCTCTCTCCTCCATTGTGACTCTCAGTCACTCCACTCCTCTCTGTTTATTCCTCCCAGCCTACTCTCTCCAACCCCCAACAGAGCCTCATCCTCACGACTCACCAAACGCAACCCAACAGACAGGAGAGAGGAACCACTGACTCCATCATTCACACCCCTACCCACAATGCACTGTACATCCAGTAGGTGAACTGGTCCATGGGAGGTTCAACCTCACAGAGTGACAGAGACTGAATGAACACAGACCGACATGAGACTTGGTACCTGAGGATGTGTCTCCCGCTGGGACAGAGGACAGTTCCTGGGTGTGCTCTCCAGTAGACAATCCTGTAGACTGTTCCAGTGTTGAAGTCTCCAGGGCTGAACAAAGTAACACAGACATGGGAAATGAGCAGAGCTTAAACAACACAACAGAGACAATTATTCATAATGTTGAATGATTCTGCAGATGCTGTAAATCTGGAGCAACACACACAAAATGCTGAAGGAACTGAGCAGGTTAGGTTACATCTCTTGAGCAAAATGAACAGTCGATGTTTTGGGCCAAGGCACTCATTCAGAGCTGGAAGAGAAGGGGACTGAAGCCCGAATAAGAAGATGGAGAGTGTACAAGCTGGCAGGTGATAGGTGAAGCCAGGCAGTGAGAAGATGTCAAGGTGAGCGAGCAGGATGATGCTAGAAGCAGGGAGGTGATATGAGGAAGAGGTAAAGGGATGAAGAAGGAGAAATCCAATGAGACCGGACAGTGGACCAGAGAATAAATGGGGAGGACCAGATGGAGGACATCGGCAGGTGAGGAGAAGAGAAGGGCCGAAAGGGGAGCCAGAATAGAAATGGAACAAGAGAGAAGTGGGAGAGAGGAGAAGCTACCACAGCTAGTGAAATCGATATTCATGGCATCCGGTTGGAGGCTACCCAGACAGAACATGAAGTGTTGCTCCTCGAACCAGAGGGTGCTCTCATCATGTCAGTCATGGACTGTCATGTCAGAGTGGGAGTGTGACATCGAATTAAAATGGTTATCCACCAGAACAACAATTTGACAAAGAAGTCTCTGAGTTGAAAAGAAATCAAAACCATCCAGTCCGTTCACCAACACTCCCTCCCAAAACTTCTGTGACGAGTTAGTTGACTCAGTCAAAACCTAGACGAATATCAAGTACTGAAAGAGGGAAAGATCACTCCCTTCAATGACCCCACCATGGATACCTGCACTCGCAGACCCTGCTGGGGTGGTGGTCCAACCCGGTCCGGGGTCTCCAGTCAACAATCGCTTGGGTTCTCGAGTTGTGTCTGACTGGGAATCTGTACGCGAGCTTGAAAACCCTGGAGTGGAGGATAAATCTGTACCAGGTTCTCCGGTTGTTGATCCCTGGTGTTCCCGCGTTGTGTCTGACTGGGAATCTGTAATAAGAAGATATTCAAATGAAGGGTAAAGTAGTAAACATTTTTTATGTTAGATCAGGAAGAAACTCAACAGGGGTTCAAGTCCAGATCCAATCTGTCCTCTGAAATAGACAAAAACCCCTCTCCTTTGCTCTTTAATACCTCAACCCTCCTCTCTCAGATCCCTCTCGTCACATCTGCCTCTGTCAGAATTCACTCTGTCTGCATCGCTCTCTTGTCAGTCTCTCCTACCTTCCCTCCAGTTGGAGTGTCACTCTCACTAATCTCTCTTGCCCAACTCTCCTTACATAGTCATCTCTCCTCACTCTCCTCATTACACCCACTCCAACATCCCACCTCTCTCTCCATCCCTCTCTCATGTGTGTTTTCACAAATTTCATTCTGTCTACGTACTGACTTACTCATTGAGAGCATCCTGAGCAGCTGCATCTCTGCCTGGTTTGGAAATTGCACCATCTCGGATCGCAAGACCCTGCAGCGGATAGTGAGGTCAGCTGAGAAGATCATCAGGGTCTCTCTTCCTGCCATCACGGACATTTACACTACACGCTGCATCCGCAAAGGAAACAGCATTATGAAGGACCCCATGCACCCCTCATACAATCTCTTCTCCCTCCTGCCATCTGGAAAAATGTTCTGAAGCATTCGAGCTCTCACGACCAGACTATGTAACAGTTTCTTCCACTAAGCTATCAGACTCCTCATTTCTATGTCTCATCAGTCACCGTGTAACGCCTCACAGTTATTCCTCCCTTCCTCTCTCTGACCATCCTCCCCTCTCACCTCCATCACTCCTCCCCTCCCTCTTGTGAGACTCTCAGTCACTCCACCCCTCTCTGTTCATTCCTCCCACCCAACTCGCTACAATCCCCAACAGAGCCTCATCCCTCACGACTCACCAAACCCAACCCGACAGACAGGAGAGAGGAACCACTGACTCCATCATTCACACCCCTACCCACAATGCACTGTACATCCAGTAGGTGAACTGGTCCATGGGAGGTTCAACCTCACAGACTGACAGAGACTGAATGAACACAGACGGACATGAGACTTGGTACCTGAGGATGTGTCTCCCGCTGGGACAGAGGACAGTTCCTGGGTGTGCTCTCTGGTAGACAATTCTGTAGACTGTTCCAGTGTTGAAGTCTCCAGGTCTGGAACAAAGTAACACAGACACGGGAAATGAGCAGAGCTTAACCAACACAACAGAGACAATTATTCGTAAAGATGAATGATTCTGCAGATGCTGTAAATCTGGAGCAACACGCACAAAATGCTGGAGGAACTGAGCAGGTTAGGTGACATCTCTGGAGCAAAATAAACAGTCGAAGTTTTGGGCCAAGTTACTTCATCAGGACTGGAAAGGAAGGGGCAGAAGCCCGAATAAGAAGGTGGAGAGTGTACAAGCTGGCAGGTGATAGGTGAAGCCAGGCAGTGAGAAGATGTCTGGGAACGTGAGCAGGATGATGCGAGAAGCTGAGAGGTGATATGTGGAAGAGGTAAAGGGAAGAAGAAGGAGGAACAGGAGGCTCAAATCGAGGTCAGATCTGTCCTCTGAAATACACACAATCCGTGGGAGTGACCATCCTCCTGTGACGCTCTCAGTCACTCCACCCCTTTGCATCCGCAAAGGAAACAGCATTATGAAGGACCCCATGCACCCCTCATACAATCTCTTCTCCCTCCAGCCGTCTGGGAAAATGCTCTGAAGCATTCGGGCTCTCACAACCAGACTATGTAACAGTTTTTTCCCCCAAGCTATCAGACTCCTCAATACCCGAAGCCTGGACTGACACCTTGCCCTACTGTCCTGTTTATTATTTATTGTAATGCCTGCTCTGTTTTTGTGCACTTTATGCAGCCCAGTGTAGGTCTGTAGTCTAGTATAGCTTGCTCTGTGTTCTTTTTTTACTTAGTTCAGTCTAGTTTTTGCACTGTGTCATGTAACAGCATGGTCCTGAAAAACGTTGTCTCTGGTCGAAATGACAATAAAAGTTGACGTGTTTTGACTTGAAATCCCACTCCGGTCGTTTCTATGTCTCATCGGTCACCGTGTAACTCCTCACAGTCATTCCTCCTTTCCTCTCTGTGACCAATGGGTGGAGTTAAGATGGAGCTGCTTCTGTGAGCTCATCTGCAGAAACAACTCAAATTCCTCTCTTTACTGTCTCCTTTATCCATTTTCAAGGAGGCAGGGATTCTATCCAGATCCTGATCTGTAATGGCACTGAAACTGTGTTTTTTTATGGCGGATGAGCTCCCACTCCCGGAGCTGGCCGGCCGACTGTTTTCCAACATTCTCCATGCAGTAGACACCTCAGTCAGTCTCAAATGTTTTTCTGTTGTTCATTATTTTGGGTTCTTCTGTAATTCATGAACAAGACCTCACTATTCCTCTTTTTGCATTATTTATTGTATTTTTGATTGGAACCAACAGGAATATTTTTTATGACTTGCACTGTACTGCTGCCAATAAAACAACAAATTTCACAAGAGACGTTAGTGATAATAAACCTGATTCTGATCCTGAATCTCTGACCACTGACCATAAATCTATGTCCTCTAGTTATATTCACCCTGATCAGTGGTAATATTCCCAGCAGGACGTCCCACACCAGCAGCTTCAGGAACATTTATCACCCCACAACCATCAGACTCCTGACCGGTGTGGATAACTTCACCCACATCAACTCTGAACTGATTCCACAACCTACAGACTCACTTTCAAGGAATCTACAACTCATCAGCTCAGTATTATTTTATATTTTATTTACACAATTTGCCGTCTTTTGCACATTGGTTGTTTGGCAGTCTTTGTTTCTGTAGTTTTTCATAAATTCTGTTGTATTTCTTTATTTTCCTGTCAATAGCAGCAATAAAATGAATCTCAGGGTAGTATATTGTGACAAATAAGTACTTTGATAATAAATCTGACTTTCTCTATGAGTCAACCCTATCTGTACCCTTCGTAATCTTCTACACGTTCATATATATCCTCAGAATCAGACAAATTATCAACATTTAACATCACTGGAAATTTGTCATTTTACAGCAACAGTGGAGTGGAAAACTTAAATTTCCTTTAAATTAGTTAAAATATTTACTCATTTATTGGAAGGTAGATCAGGGTAACGGGTCCTTTCAGCCAGACAAGTCTGTGCTGTCCTATTACACCCATGTAGACAAACATTGTGCAAAAGACAACAAACTGTGCAAATACAAAAGAGAAAAATAAAATTATTATGTAAATAAACAATAGATATCAAGAACATGAGGTGAAAAGTCCTTGAAAGTGAGTCCAAAGGTTGTGTGAACAGTTTAGGAATGGGATGAGTGTCGAGTGAAATTATCCTCTCTGGTTCGAGAGCCTGATGTCTGAGGGGTAATAACTGTCCCTGACCCTGGTGGTGTGGGTCCTGAGGCTCCTGTACCTTCTCCCTGATGGCAACAACATGAAGAGAGCATGTCCTGGGTGGTGGAGGTTCCTGATGATGAATGCTGACAACGCTCCATGTCGATATGCTCAGTGGTGGGGAGGGCTTTATCCGTGATGGACTGGGCCATCAATTATTTACAGATTCAGCACAGTAACCGGCCCCACGAGCCCCACCACTCATGTGACCAATTAACCTACTAACCCAGACGTCTCTGTAATGTGGGAGGAAACCAACACAGTCACAGGGAGAATGTACAATCTCCTTACAGACAGCGGTGGTAACAATTAAACAAATAGTGAAAATATCCTGCCTGAACGTCACTCCAAACCTCACCCACTGGACACTTTCATTTCCCCCACCAATGAGCACCAGGTCTCAGCCTGGGTCTGTGGTGAAGCCAACACCATCCCTGTTCTTCCCAATCCTCCGTCACTGTCCTCAGTCTGACACAGGATGAATTTTAGGGACTGACTATAGTGAAAAGCTTTCCAAAAAATGTGTACCTCCACCATGGATACCTGAGCTCACAGATCCTTCTGGGGTGGTGGTCAAACTCAAACCAGGTTCACCCGTCGCTGCTCCCTGGGGTTCCCGAGTTGTGGCCGACTGGGGATCTGTAAAGAGAGACGGTGGGTGGGGACGTAGGGAGATTAAAAAAATACATTGAATAATTGCTCTGCATGAAATTGGCTGCAGATAATGAGAGGCACCACTCTGTGAGAACCCAATAAACATCACGGGTTCAACAGATCAAACCTCTCCTCCCCTACATTACCCTCTCCTAAAGCACAGTCCACACCACTCTCCCTAAATTCCCATCTCCTCCCTTCTCACCCACACACCACATCCAGACATTCCCGTCTTCAGTGACATCAGGTTTCTTCTGTTCAGAGTCAGAATCAGGTTTAGTATCACTGTCATATGTTGTGACATTTTTATACTGTTACTCAGGCTTTGGGGCCCTCTTCTGTTTTGTGGATGTCTGCGAAGAACAAGAATTTCAGGTTGTACATTCTCTGATAATAAACAGAAATATTGAAACACACACACACACATCCCCCCCCCCCACCCCGGTGGGGGGGGTGTGGTCAACAGCCTGCCCCTGCTTTTCTAATGATCAATGCTGTTTATTGTTTTATTCCTCTTTTCTAAATTTAAAATATATCAAAGTAGGATATTTTGTGCTAATCTATAAAACAGTGTGTATCATGTCAAATCAAAAGAAAATTCCAAATCCAGTCAACAATTTGCTGAAAATTATAAACCAAAATTGTGAGGCTGAAAAAGTATTCATCCCCTTTGCAATTACTATGCTAACTTTCCTCAGGTACAATACTGTATATTACCTTACCAACTCACCCAATTTGCTGACGTAGAAAATTGGAGTATCATTTGAATAAGTACCCCCTCTCCTGGTAAGGGCCAACACTATGGTAGATTTCCAACAGACCACACCAAAATGAAGACTAAAGAGCATTCAAGACAAGTGTTAATATCGAAGCACAAATCTGGGGAAGGGTACAAGACCATCTGAAAGGCACTGAACATTCCTCAGAACTCTGTGTAGTCCATCGTGAAACAGTGGGAAAATACAAAACCACAGCCACACTGCCTAGGTCAGGCGATTCCTCTAAACTTAGTCACCGGAGAAGATTGGCATTTGTAAGAGAGGCTACCGTGATAACAACAGTCACTCTGAGTGAGCTGCAGGAGTCAGTGGCTGCAACTGGAGATGAAGTTCATGGTTCCACAATCTTTAAAGACTTGCACAAAACAAGTATTTATGGAAGAATGGCAAAGAAGCAGCCCTGGCTAGAAAAAGCTTCTCCTTGCCTGTAAATACTGCAAAAAGTCACACAGAAGAAACTGTAAAGGTGTGGAAGAAGGTCTTGTGCTCGGATGAGACTAAGGTGGAACTTTCTGGCCTCAACACTAAGCTGTACGTGAGGCATAAGTCTAATATTGTGTTTCAGCCTGGTAACCCCATCTATACTGGAATGTATGGTATCCCATCATGCTATGATGATGATTTTCAGCAGCAAAGACCAGAAATCTGGTCAGGATTGATGGGAAAATGAACGCTACTAAATACAGAGATGTTGGATGAAGTAACTTGATCAATAGGTTGGGAACTGAATATTTTTACAAGGTACGCTAAGTACTTGATGAAAATTTTTCTTTGTAATTTGAAGGATGACCGTCCAGTTGCACTCACATCTACTGTGATGAAGTACTTTGAGAGGTTAGTCATGGCCAGAATCAACTCCAGCCTAAGTGAGGCCCTGAAACTGCTGCAATTTGCCTGTCACCACAATAGGTCTACAGTGGATACAATCTCACTGGTTCTACACTCGGCCTTGGATCACCTGGACAATAGCGATACCTCTGTCAGGCTGCTGTTTATTGATTACAGCTCAGTGATCAACACCATCATAGCCTCAGTACCAATCAACAACCTCCAGAACCTCCCTCTGTAACTGGATCCTTGACTTCTTCATCAGGAGACCTCAGTCAGTGCAGATAGAAAATAACATTACCTGTTCACTGACAATCAACACCGGCACACCTCAAGGATCAAACTCAGCCCACTGCTCTATTCTCTCCCTCCCCATGACCTCTACCAATCTCCCACTCCCTTCAGCCGCTCCCCATCTCCCACTCCCCCTGTGCTCTCCGCTACCTCCCCCTCGCTATCACCCCCTCCCCTGGGACTCTGGGCTACCTCCCCCTCCTCTCAGCCGCTCACCGTCTCCCCTCCCCTCAGCCCCTCCCTTTCAGCGTCTCCGTCGCCCCCTCCACTCGGCCTCTCCCCATCTCCCCCTCCACTTGGCCTCTCCCTGTCTCACCCTCCCCTCAGTCTCTCCCTACCTCCCCCTCCCCTCAGTTTCCCTCCATCTCCATCTCCACTTGATACGTCACTCCCCCCTCTCCCCTCAGTCTCACCACTGCTCCCTCCATTTCCTGTCAGCCTCACCCTCCCTCACTCCAGGGGATGGGTAGACTCTCTCCCGGCAGCTGACACAGCATTGTGGGTCGAAGGGCCTGTGCTGTGCTGTACTGTTCTGTGTTCTATGATCTCTGTCACAGGTCAGACTGGGCAGTTTCATTCTGACCCCGGTGTGAAGGGGGATATGGGAAAGGTGATCACAGACCACGGGCAGGGCAGCCGACTGGAAAACTCAGCCCGTAGTGTGTGTTGGTGACTCAGGACGTCCCAGAATTTCCCCACAACTACCACACTGCGATGTCACTGGGGAACGGTGACCTACCTGTACAGTACACAGAGTTACTCCAGGGTGTTAAACCAGCGTTATGGTGATATGAGGGTATCGGCCCCAGCCGATACACAAAGTAACCGGAGCAGTTTTTCACCCTGATCTCCAGGCTCCAGTAACAGGTGTTTTCACCCACAGTGAAGCAGACGGTCCTGGTCACCTCCCCCTCTCCCACGTTGGGATGGGGACCTGGAATGAGATTTATAAACTCTGTAAAATGTACCCGGTCCCACAGTACAGTGGGGAATGTGAATCAGGACCCACTGTAAATCAGTGGTTCACAACCCACGGTCCGGTCCGGCCTCAGTCAGCACTGAGCTGCTGCCCTCTCCCTCTCCACCCCACCCTCCCCACAGCAGCACCTTCATCTTCTGAATGAGCCTCCCATGAGGGACCTTGTCAAACATCTGGGGGATCTCACTGAAACCTATCGAATATTGAAAGGCCTGGATAGAGTGGACATGGAGAGGGTGTTTCCTATAGTGGGGGAGTCTGGGACCAGAGGACACAGCCTCAGAACACACGAATCTCCCTTTAGATCAGAGATGAGGAGGAATTTCTTTAGCCAGAGGGCAGTGATTCTGTGGAATTCATTGCCACAGACGGCTGTGGAAGCCACGTCATTGGGTATATTTAAAACTGAGGTTGACAGGTTCTTGAATCATGAGAGTATCAAATGTTACAGGGAGACGGCATGAGAATGGGATGAAGAGGGAAAATAAATCAGCCATGATGGAATGGTGTTGCAGACTCAAAGGCCAAATAGACGAATACTGCTCCTCTGTCTGATAAACTTGTGCTCTAAAGTCCTTGACGACAACATCCACAGCTCTACCTTCATCGATTATCTGTCAACCCATCGAAAAACTCAGGCAAGTTAGTAAGTCACAATTTGCCCCGCTCAAAGAAAGGTTCACTGTCCCAATTCACCCTCAATCTTCCAAATGATCATAAATCCTCTCCGCTAGCTTCCCCACCAATGACCTGAGACTGACTGGTCTGTATATTCCAGGATTATTCATATTTCCAGACATTTTCTCCACAATTGAACAGAATGTTAAGTAAATTAAATTGCGGATTTATTTAGAGATAAAGGGTGGAGTCGGCCTTTCTGACCCTTTGACCCATCACACCCCAACAACCCCAATTAACCCGATCCTCATCAGGGGACAATTTCTGTGGGGAGAACCCGGGCAAAACCCATGCATTCCATGGGGAGGATGGACAGAGACTCCTTACCGATGACACTGGAATTGAACTCTGAACTCCGACACCCCGAGCTGTAATAGCGATGCGCTAACCACTATGTTACCATGGCAACTATTAATTTATCCCACTAATTGGTGAATGATGAAGTGAGCAGACTCCCCCAACTCCCTGGAGATTGCCCCACCACTAAAATGAGTCTGGGGTCGTTGAAACTCCTCCGGGTCGTATCCAGAATGGGGTCAGTGGGCAGATCAGTTCTGTAACCCAACTCCAGGAAGTTGTCACTCCTCCACCGGACTCCATGACGATACAGGACCGTACAGCGGCCTGAGCGACTGTGGGGTGACCTCTCAGGGAGATGGGGTTCTGTGTCCATGCTCGGGCCTTCTGAAAAGATTCAGGTCATCAATTTGACAGTCCCCCAAAATAACCGAGCCCCACTGATGTAAACTCTGACCCTACCGTTTAACCAGCCTGGGTACTCCCCGGAGCAGTGATATTGCGGAACAATATACTCTGGAATCTTCCATCCTCCGTAACTGAAACAACAATCAGAGAGTCAGTCCCTGATCTGAGGGCGTTTATTCACTCAAAGAGACATAGGAAATTACACTCACCCTGTCCGTACCCTGTCTCTGGTCAATAACCCCCCAATCCTGGGAATTCCCTCTCTGTTGTACCTCCCCCTTGTCTCTACCCCGAGAATGTGGGATCTCCCCTCTCCCTGTATTTACACTCCATCTCAGTTTAGTTACTGATGATACCGGTCTCCCTGCATTTCCCATTCACTCACCCCTTGTTCCCCTGTTTACATTCCCCTTCTGTGTCCAGTTTCTCAGTGATTATCTCCTCACTTTACCTGTTAAATCTGTACCATCCCACTTTAAGATTTTCATCATTCATCCACTGTCCACCGGTACACTCAGTGTTGGAACAATTCGTGCTCCTCCAGGGCTGATCAAGGACGGTGTGGGTTACACACGGATCACCGAGTGCGGAGTCTGTGACTGAGAGACAGAACGATGTCCAGTGTTAATGTACAGCTCACGTTCTCCATCCTCTTTCTCTGCCAATCACAACCCCCATCTGCACTTCCACCCTCAGCAACCCCTGGGCAACAATATTTATTTTTATTCCTCGAAGGGACGTGAGTTTCAGAGGCTGAGCCAGTGTATAACTGCCCCTCCAGAGGTTCCCTTGAGAAGGTGGTGGTGGTGGCCTGTCCTTGGCCTGTTGCAATCCTTGATGTGTGGGGACACCCACAATGATGATCCGGAGTTCCAGGGTTTTGACCCAGTGACACTGAAGGAGCAGCAATGTATTTCCAAGGCATGGCAATATGTAATTTGGAGGGAAAGATCTGGAAACTTCCACAACCCCCAAGTGTCCATAGCCCTCTCTCAGCATCACCCCTCCACTCCAGCCCCCTCTCAACACCCCTCCTCCACTCCAGCCCCCTCTCAACATCCCTCCTCCACTCCACTCCCCTCTCAGCATCCCTCCTCCACTCCACTCCTCTCTCAGCATCACCCCTCCACTCCAGCCCCCTCTCAATAGACAATAGACAGTAGGTGCAGGAGTAGGCCATTCGGCCCTTCTAGCCAGCACCGCCATTCACTGTGATCATGGCTGATCATACACAATCAGTACTCCGTTCCTGCCCTCTCCCCATATCCCTTGACCCCGCTATCTATAAGAGCTCTATCTAACTCTCTCTTGAAAGCATCCAGAGACTTGGCCTTCACTGCCTTCTGGGGCAGAGCATTCCACATATCCACCACTCTCTGGGTGAAAAAGTTTTTCTGCATCTCTGTTCTAAATGGCCTACCCATTTCATCATCCCTCCTCCACTCCAATCCGCTCTCAGCATCCCTCCTCCACTCCAGTCCCCTCTCAGCAATCCCCCTAAACTCCAGTCCCCTCTCAACATCCCTCCTCCACTCCAGTCCTCTCAACATCCCCCCTCCACTCCACTCCCCTCTCAGCATCCCCCTCCACTCCACTCCCCTCTCAGCATCCCTCCTCCACTCCAGTCCTCTCAACATCCCCCCTCCACTCCACTCCCCTCTCAGCATCCCCCTCCACTCCACTCCCCTCTCAGCATCCCTCCTCCACTCCAGTCCTCTCAACATCTCTCCTTCACTCCACTCCCCTCTCAGCATCCCTCCTCCACTCCACTCCACTCTCAGCATCCCTCCTCCACTCCACTCCCCTCTCAGCATCCCTCCTCCACTCCACTCCACTCTCAGCATCCCTCTTCGTCCAGTCCCGTCTCAACATCTCGCTTCATCCCACACACCAGACCTTAATCCCATCCCCCACCTCCGGTCTCCCTCCACTTTCCCTTCCCCTGATGCCCCCTCCCCACTCTCCTGCCTTTCCCCATGGTCTTCCCTCCACCCCAGTCTTTCCCCTCCTACCCCTCCACTCGCCTTCACTCTTCCCCATTCCCTGCCTCCCCACCGTGGCCTTTACAATGTTTCCCTGCTCCCCATGTGTGTCAGGGCAGACTGGGTTGGGTGGTTCTGCTCACCTCATTATAGGAAGGATGTGGAAGCTTTCGAGAGTGTGCTCAGGCTTTTATCACTGGAGTGAAGGAGGATGAGAGGGGACTTGATAAAGGTGTAAAGGATGGGAAGAGGAATGGATCGAATGGACAGCCAGCTATTTATTTCCCAGGATGGATGTGGCTAATACCAGGGGCCATAATTTTCAAAGCTAAGTTTTTTTCTTTATATTTTTTACACACAGAGAGTGGTGGGTGCATGGACGTCCTGCCAGGGGTGGTGGTAGATTCAGATATATTAGGGGTATTTAAGAAACACTGAGATAAATATTGACATTATCCACACTGGTTCAGGAGCCTGATGGTTTGAAGGGTAGTGTGGGAGCTAAGGCTCCTGTACCTCCTTCCCGATGGCAGCAGTGAGAAGACAGCATGGACTGGATGGTGGGGTCCTTGATGATGGATGCTGCTTGTAGATGTGTTTAATGGTGGGGAGGGCTTTTCCTGTGATGGACTGGGCTGCATCCACTACTGTTCTGATCTTGGGCATTGGCGTTTCCTTACCAGGCTGTCATGCAACCAGTCAGAAATACTCTCCACCACACATCTATAGATGTTGGTCAAAGCTTTAGGTGACAGACTGAATCTATGCAGACTTCTCAGAAAGTAGAAAAGCTGCAATGCCTTCTTTGTAATGACACTTACATACTGGTCCCAGAACAGATCCTCTTATGGTACAAGATGTCTGTTCAAGAATCTGATGACAGTGGGGGTAGAAGCTGTCCTTGAGCCTGGTGGTACGTGCTTTCAGACTTCTGTATCTACTGCCCGATGGGAGGGGGAGATGAGAGAATGTCCGGGGTGGGGTATTTGATTACGCTGGCTGCTTTACTGAGGCAGCAAGAAGGGTAAACAATGTCTGTCTGTACTTCTTGCCATAGTAATTCTAATATTCTAATAATGTGTTTTAATGCTCTAATAATAATCAGTTTATAATAATAAATTATAACTGAAGACACAGCGGATTTCTATAGATGTACTGTGGAGAGCATTGTAACTGGTTTCATCACCATCTGATATAGAGATACCAAAGATTGAAAAAAGCTACTGAGGGTTGTAAACTCAACCAGCTCCATCATGGTCACTGGCCTCCCCACCATCGAGGACATCTTCAAAAGCCCTGGACTCCTCCACATCCCTCTCCCTAAACTCTAACCTGATGACTAACTTCCCATTCTGTCCCCAATACCATCTCTACAAACTTATAAAAACAACTAAACCTCAGGCATGATCTTGATGGAGAGCTCAGCCAGGTACCATCTTGACCATCTATTGTACAACATTCCCCAGACACCATCTTGACCATCTATTGTACAACACTCCCCAGACACCATCTTGACCATCTATTGTACAACACACGCCAGACACCATCTTGACCATCTATTGTACAACACACCCCAGACACCATCTTGACCATCTATTGTACAACATTCCCCAGACACCATCTTGACCATCTATTGTACAACACACCCCAGACAACATCTTGACCATCGATTATACAACACTCCCCAGACACCATCTTGACCATCGATTGTACAACACTCCCCAAACACCATCTTGACCATCGATTGCACAACACTCCCCAGACACCATCTTGACCATTGATTGTACAACATTCCCCAGACACCATCTTGACCATCTATTGTACAACACTCCCCAGACACCATCTTGACCATCGATTGCACAACACTCCCCAGACACCATCTTGACCATCGATTGCACAACACTCCCCAGACACCATCTTGACCATTGATTGTACAACATTCCCCAGACACCATCTTGACCATCTATTGTACAACACTCCCCAGACACCATCTTGACCATCGATTGCACAACACTCCCCAGACACCATCTTGACCATTGATTGTACAACACTCCTCAGACACCATCTTGACCATCTATTGTACAACACTCCCCAGACACCATCTAGACCATCAATTGTAGAACACTCCCCAGACAACATCTTGACCATCGATTGTATAATGCACTTGTTTATTACTGTAACAAACACGAGTAAATCGGCAGATGCCAGACATCCAAAGCAACACACACAAAATGCTGGAGGAATTTAGCAGGTCAGGCAACATCTGTGGAAACCAGTAAACTCTCAATGATTCAGACCAAGACAGTTCTTCAGGACTGAGAGGGAAGGGGGAAGATGCCTGAATTAAAAGGTGGGGGTAAGGGAGAGAGGTTGGCTGGAAGGTGATAGGTGAAGCCAGGTGGGTGGAAAAGGTCAAGGGCTGGAGAAGAAAGTATCTGATAGGAGACCAGAGTGGACAACAGGAGAAAGGAGAGGAGGATGTGAACCAGGGGTAAGTAACAGTTGGGTGAGAAGAAATAAAAGGTCAGAGTGGAGAATAGAGGAAGTAGGAGGAGGAGGGCGGGAATTTTGTTCAGCAGAAGGAGAAATCGATATTCATACCAGCAGGTTAGAGGGTACAGAAGGAATATAATGTGTTGCTCCTTGACCTTGAGGGTGGCCTCATCTTGGCACAAGAGGAGACCATGGATCAACATGTCGGAACGGGAATGGGAATAGTCATTAAAATATTTGGCCATCAGGAAATCCCGCTTATGATGGATAGTGCGGAGGTGCTCGAGAAGCTGTTCCCCCAGCTTACGATAGGTCTCACCATTGTAGAGGAGGCCACACCGGGAACACTGGACACAACAGACAGCAGATTCACGGTTGATGTGTTGCCTCACCTGTTTGGGGCCCTGAATGGAGGAGAGGGAGGAGGTGTCGGGGCAGGGGTAACACTTAGGCCACTTGCAGGGGTAAGTGCTGGGAGGGAGATTAGTGGGAAGGGATGAATGGACAAGGCAATTGTTGAAGAAGCAACCACTGTGAAAAGCAGAGGGGTGGTGGGGGGGGAAAGGTAAAGATATGTTTCGTGGTCCGATCTCTTTGGATATGGCTGAAGTTGCCGAGCATAATTTGTTGGAGAGGGAGGCTGATGGGTGGTAGATGAGGATAAGAAGGACTCGATCACTATTATGACGGTGGGAAGGTAGAGTGAGTGCAGATGTACGTGAAATGGAGGAGTTGTGGGTGAGGGAGGGGAAACTCCGTTCTTTAAATGAGGAGAACATCTCTGATGTCTTGGAATAGGAAACCACAACCTGTGAACATACGTTGCAGAGGTGTGGAGGTGCATCTTGGGTAAACATTAGGCCACCCTCAACGTGGAGGAGCAACACCTTATACGGGTAGCCTCCTACCTGTTCGTATGAATATCGATGTCTCTTACAGTAAGCAAAATTTATTCCCCCACCCATCACCAGCGTCCAAATCTGTCCACTGAAATACACACACTCCCCTATCCTTTGCTCTGTAATACCTCTAACCTTCACTCTCAAATCCCTCTCCTCACATCTCCCTCTCGGCATTCACTCTGTCTGCATCACACTCTTTTCAGTCTCTCCTTCCCTCCCTCCAGTTGGAGTGTCACTCTCACTGATCTCTCTGCCCAACTCTCCTCACACAGTCATCACTCTCTCTTCACTTGCCTCATTCCTCCCACTCCAGCATCCCACCTCTCTCCCCATCCCTCTCTCCTGTGTGTTTTCACCCATTTCCTTCTGTCCACGTACTGAATTACTCAAATCCCACTCCGGTCATTTCTATGTCTCATCAGTCACCGTGTAACTCCTCACAGTCATTTCTCCCTTCCTCTCTGTGACCATCCTCCCCTCTCACCTCCATCACTCCTCCCCTCCCTCCTGTGTCACTCTCAGTCACTCCACCCCTCTCTGTTCACTCCCCAATCCCACACTGCACCTCTCTCTCTATCCCTCTCACCGATTTTCTGCTGTCCACGTACTGAATTACTCATGACTAGAATCAACTCGTGCCAGGGCGAGGACCTGGACCCACTGTGATTTGCCTATCACAATAGCTCTACAAATCAAATCAAATTAAGCTTAATTATCATTCAAACCATACATGGATACAGCCGAACGAGACCGCATTCCTCTGGGGACAAGGTACAAAACATTCAAAATAGCAAGCAAACATTCAAAAACATTGAGTAACAGAGTTCAAAATATCGAGCAAAGAAGCATCTTCACTTGAAAAGGAAATCATACACAGTCCAAGACCCTGAGAGACAATGTCCAGCAGTCGATGGTACTGTCTCCCGGCAGTGTACAGACACACGCAATCCAGCCTGTCAGTCCACCGCTCAAACACGATAGGGCAGAGACGGGTGGAGTGACTGAGTGACACAGGAGGGAGGGGAGGAGTGATGGAGGTGAGAGGGGAGGATGGTCAGAGAGAGGAAGGGAGGAATGACTGTGAGGAGTTACACGGTGACTGATGAGACATAGAAACGACCGGAGTGGGATTTGAGTAATTCAGTACGTGGGCAGAAGGAAATGGGTGAAAACACACTGGAGAGAGGGATGGAGAGAGAGGTGGGATGCTCAAGTGGGAGGAATGAGGCGAGTGAAGAGAGAGTGATGACTGTGTGAGGAGAGTTGGGCAGAGAGATCAGTGAGAGTGACACTCCAACTGGAGGGAGGGAAGGAGAGACTGAAAAGAGAGTGATGTAGACAGAGTGAATGCCGAGAGAGGGGGATGTGAGGAGAAGGATTTGAGAGACAAGGGTGAAGGATTGGAGGAGGGGGAACAGAGGGAGATGATGGACAGGTGAGGAGAAGAGAAGGACCAAGATGGGAGCCGGAGTGGGAATGGAAATCGAGAGAAGTGGTAGGGGTAGAAATTACCGGAAATTACAGAAATCAATGTTTATGTCATCAGGATGGAGGCTACCCAGAAGGAATGTGAGGTGTTACCCCTCCATCCTGATTCTGGCCTCATCAGGTGAGTGCAGGAGTCCGTGGACAGACACGTGGGAATGGGAATGGGGAGTTGAATTGAAATGGGTAGCCACTGGGACAACAATTTGGAAAGGAGGTCTCTGATCTGAAGAGATACCAAAACCATCCAGTCCCTGTTCAGCAACTCTCCCTGGTGAATGTCTGTGACCGGTCACTACTCTCAGTCAAAGCCCAGATGAATATTTGGGGCTGAAGGAGAGAAAGATCGTTCCCTTCAGTGATCCCACCACAGTTACCCGAACTCGCAGACCCTGCTGGGGTGATGGTCGAACCCAAATCAGGCTCTCCAGTCACTGATATCCTTATTTCCTGAGTTGTGTCCGACTGGGAATCTGTACTGGAGCTCGCAGACCCTGCTGGGGTGGTGGTCAAACCCAGACTCGGCTCACTTGTCTCTGATCCCCTCTAATTTCCTGTTTAATACTTCCAACTCTTGTCTGCCAAATCCATCTTGTCACGTGTCCCTCTCTCCATCTGAATCACTCTCCGGTCAGTCACTCCTTCCCTCCCCCAGTTGGAGTGTCCCTTTCACTAATCTCTCCCCGTCTCCTCTTCCCCTCTGCATCTCCCCGTCTCCCCCTCTCCTCGGACCCTCACCATCTCCCTCTCCCCTCAGACCCTCACCATCTCCCCCTCCCCTCGGTCTCAACATCACTCCCACTCTCCTCGACCACTCCCCATCTCCCCCTCTCCTCTGTCCATCACCTCAGCCTCTCCCCATGTCCCAATCCCCTCGGCCTCTCAATGCTTCCCTCTCCCTCTGCCCCTCCCCGTCTCCCCCTCCCCTCTGCCTCTCCCAATACCCTCAGCCTCTCCCGCTCCCCCCCTGCCCCTCCCTTTCTACCCCACACGTCGGGCGCTCCCTGTGGTGGAGATATGACGTGTAAGACCGTGATTGGAGAGAGTTCTGAGCATGCGCAGAAATCTGAGAAAGATCGAGAAACATCGAGAAGCATGGCACTGTGAGACTCATGTGGTTTTGCTGCTGTTGACAATAAAATTCTATTCTTCCAGAATATGTTTCATTATTAGAAACCCACGGAACGTATTAATATAAAGAATGCAACACCTGTCTCACAGACCCCTCGGCCTCTCCCTCTCTCCCTCTCTCCCCATCTCCCCTTCCCCTCGGGTGCTCCCTATCTCACCGTTCCCTCCGTCCCTCCCTGTCACTGCCTCCCCTCAGCCTATCAGTTCCTCCCCCTCACCTCGGTCTCTCCCTCACTCCCTCAGCCTCCCCTTCACCTCTCTCCCTCCTCGGTCTCTCCCCATCTCCCCTTCCCCTCGGGTGCTCCCTATCTCACCGTTCCCTCCGTCCCTCCCTGTCGCTGCCTCCCCTCAGCCTATCAGTTCCTCCCCCTCACCTCGGTCTCTCCCTGACTCCCTCACACTCAGCCTCTCCCACAACTCTCTCCCTCCTCGGACTCTCCCCATCTCCCCTTCCCCTCGGGTGCTCCCTATCTCACCGTTCCCTCCGTCCCTCCCTGTCACTGCCTCCCCTCAGCCTATCAGTTCCTCCCCCTCACCTCGGTCTCTCCCTGACTCCCACACCCTCAGCCTCTCCCATACCTCTCTCCCCATCTCCCCTTCCCCTCGGGCACTCCCTATCTCACCGTACCCTCCGTCTCTCCCTGTCACTGCCTCCCCTCAGCCTATCAGTTCCTCCCCCTCGCCTCGGTCTCTCCCTGACTCCCTCAGCCTCCCCTTCACCTCTCTCCCTCCTCGGACTCACCCTTTCGCCCCTTCCATTCGGGTGCTCGCTATCTCACAGTCCCCTGTGCCTCTCTGCTAGTCCTATCACTATCACCCCCCTCCCCTCGGTCTCTCTCTGCCTCCCCCTCTTGTTGGCCTTTCCCTATCTTCCTCTCCTTTGCTGTCCCTCCATCTCCCTCTCCACTTGGTACATCACTCTCCCCTTTCCCCTCACTCTCACCACTGCTCCCTCCATTTCCTGTCAGCCTCACCCTCCCTCACTCCAGGGGATGGGTAGACTCTCTCCCGGCAGCTGACACAGCATTGTGGGCCGAAGGGCCTGTGCTGTGCTGTACTGTTCTGTGTTCTATGATCTCTGTCACAGGTCAGACTGGGCAGTTTCATTCTGACCCCGGTGTGAAGGGGGATACGGGAAAGGTGATCACAGACCACAGGCAGGGCAGCCGACTGGAAAACTCAGCCCGTGGTGTGTGTTGGTGACTCAGGACGTCCCAGAATTTCCCCACAACTACCACACTGCTGTGTCACTGGGGAACGGTGACCTACCTGTACAGTACACAGCGTTACTCGAGGGTGTCGGCCACAGCCAATACACAAAGTAACCAGAGCAGTTCTTCACCCTGATCTCCTGGCTCCAGTGACAGGTGTATCCAGCCTGGGTGAAGCAGATGGTCCTGGTCACCTCCCCCTCTCCCACATTGGGATGGGGACCTGGAATGAGATTTATAAACACTGTAAAATGTACCCGGTCCCACAGTACAGCGGGGAATGTGAATCAGGACCCACTGTAAATCAGTGGTTCACAACCCACGGTCCGGTCCGGCCTCAGTCGGCACTGAGCTGCTACCCTCTCCCTCTCCACCCCACCCTCCCCACAGCAGCACCTTCATCTTCTGAATGAGCCTCCCATGAGGGACCTTGTCAAACGTCTGGGGGATCTCACTGAAACCTATTGAATATTGAAAGGCCTGGATAGAGTGGACATGGAGAGGATGTTTCCTATAGTGGGGGAGTCTGGGACCAGAGGGCACAGCCTCAGGACACAAGAACCTCCTTTTGGAGCAGAGATAAGGGAGAATTTCGTTAGCCAGAAGGTGGTGAATCTGAGGAATTCATTGCCACAAATGGCTGTGGAGGTCACGTCATTTATAAATGTAAAGTGGAGGTTGAGAGGTTTTTTGATTTGTGAGGGTGTCATTTGTGACTGTCCCTCACTCACCCACGGACTTCCCAATGCTCATAAGTCCCATCCATAAGAATCCTCTCCACTGCCTTCCCTACCACTGACGTGAGACTTACTGGTCAGAGAGTCACAGAAAGCTACAGCACAGAAACAGGCCCTTCGGCCCATCCAGTCCATGCTGAACCATTTAAACTGCCTTGTCCCATCAACCTGCACCCGGACCACAGCCGTCCATCTCTCCCATCCATGTACCAACCAAACTTCTCCTAAACATTGAAATCGAAATGGCATCCACCACTTGCTCAGGCAGCTCGATCCACACTGAAGTTTCCAGGATTATTCCTGTTTCCCAACATTTTCTCCACATTTCAACAAAAGTTTAAATCTGTTTCTGCATTTATTTATCTATTTGGCAATGAAACACGGAGTAGGGTCTTCTAACCGTTTGAGCCACACTGCCTCTGCAACCCTCGACAATCTCGAAAAAGCCGATCGTCATCATGGGACAATTTACAATGACAAATGAACCCACCCGGTACGTCTTTGGACAGTGGGAGGAAACCGGAGAACCCGGGGAAAACCCATGCATTCCATGGGAGGACGGACAGAGACTCTTCACAGATGACACTGGAATTGAACTCTGAACTCCGACACCCCGAGCTGTAATAGTGATGCACTAACCACCAATGGCAACCATTAATTTATTCCACTAATTGGTGAATGATGATGTCTGCAGACTCCCCCAACTCCCTGGAGATTGCCCCACCACTGAAGTGAGTCTGAGGTTGTTGAAACTCCTCCGGGTCGTATCCAGAATGGGGTCAGTGGGCAGATCAGTTCTGTAACCCAACTCCAGGAAGTTGTCACTCCTCCACCGGACTCCATGACGATACAGGACCGTAGAGCGGTCTGAGTGACTGTGGGGAGACCTCTCAGGGAGATGGGGTTCTGTGTCCATGCTCGGGCCTTCTGAAGAGATTCAGGTTGTTATTGTGACAATCCCCAAAAATAACTGAGCCCCACTGATGTAAACTCTGACCCTACCGTTTAACCAGCCTGAGTAGTACCCGGAGCAGTGATACTGTGGAATGACCGTCTCGGGAATCTTCCATCCTCCAGAACTGAAACAACAATCAGAGAGTCAGTCCCTGATCTGAGGGAGTTTATTCACTCAGAGAGATATGGGAAATTACACTCACCCTGTCCGTACCCTGTCTCTGGTCAATAATACCCCAATCCTGGGAATTCCCTCTCTGTTGTACCTCCCCCTTGTCTCTACCCCCAGAATGTGGGATCTCCTCTTCTCCTTGTATTTACTCCCCATCTCAGTGTAGTCACTGATGATCCCGGTCTCCCTGCATTTCCCATTCACAGACCCCTTGTTCCCCTGTTTTTATTCCCCTTCTGTGTCCAGTTTCTCAGTAATCATCTCCTCACTTTACCTGTTAAATCTGTACCATCCCACTTCAAGATTTCCATCACCCATCCATTGTCCACCGGTACGCTCAGTGTCACCCATCAGCTCTGCACCGGTACACGAAGTGCTGGAACAACTCGTGCTCCTCCAGGGCTGATCCAGGACGGTGTGGGTTACACACGGATCACCGAGTGCGGAGTCTGTGACTGAGGGACAGAACGATGTTTAGTGTTAATGTACAGCTCACGTTCCCCATCCTCTTTCTGTGCCAATCACAACCCTCATCCTGAACTAAATGGTGGGGGAGGGGAGTGAGGCTAGCTGGAAGGTGATGGGTGAAGCCAAGTGGGTGGGAAAGGTCAAGGGCTGGAGAAGAAAGAATCTGATCAGAGAAGAGAGTGGACAATAGGAGAAATGGCAGGAGGAGGGGACCCAGGGGGAAGTAATAGTTTGGTGCTAAGAAGTAAAAGGTCACACTGGGGAATAGACGAAGGGGAGGAGAATTTTGTTCACCAGAAGGACAAATCGATATTCGTACCATTAGGTTGGAGGCTACTCAGAAGGAATATAAGGTGTTGCTCCTCGACTTTAAGGGGATTCATCTTGGCCCGAGACAAGGCTATAGATCAACAACATTGGAAATGGATTGGGAATCGGAATTTAAATGTTTGGCCATTGGGAAATCCCGCTTATGGTGGATGGTGTGGAGATGCTTGAGAAGCAGTCCCCCAGTTTACAATGAGTCTCTCCAATGTAGAGGAGGCCATATTGGGAACAATAGACAGTCCCGGCAGATTCGGTGAAGTGATGCCTCATCTGGAAGGAGTGTTTGAGGCCCTCAATGGAGCTGGGGGAGGAGCTGAATGGGCAGGGGCAGGGATAGATGCCTGGAGGGAGATTAGTGGGGAGGGACATAAGGACAAGGGAATCGTGGAGAGAGCGATCCCTGCAGACAGTGGTGGGCAGGGGGAGGAAAGGATATGTTTAGCAGTCGGGTCCTTTTGGAGATTGAGGAAATTGTGGAGGATAATGTGTTGGATACGGAGGCTGAAGTGGTGGTAGGTGAGGACGAGGGACTCGGAAGGATGGAGTTAGTGCAGATGTATGGGAAATGGAGGAGATAAAAGGTGAGGGAAACATCAATAGTAGAGGGAGGGAAACCCCATTCTTTAAAGCAGGAGGACATCTCTGATACCCTGGAATGGAAACCACATCCTGAGAACAGACGTGGTGGAGGCACATCTTGTGCCAAGATGAGGCCACCCTCAAGGTGGAGGAGCAACAACTCATATTCCATCTGGGTACCCTCCAACCTGATGGTATGAATATCGATTTCACTGTCCGGTGAACAAAATTTACTCCACTCCCTTCCTATATTCCCATTCTGATCTTTTACTTCTCACCTGCTTTAAACTTCCCCCTGGGTCTCCTCCTCTTTCCATTTCTCCAATTGTATTCACTCTCCTCTCCTATCAGTTTCTTTCTTCTCCAGCTCTTGACCCACCCACCCACCTGGCTTTACCTGTCACCTTCCAGCTAACCAGTCTGCCCCCCCCCCCCCCCAATT
This sequence comes from Hemitrygon akajei, assembly GCF_048418815.1. Taxonomy (NCBI): domain Eukaryota; kingdom Metazoa; phylum Chordata; class Chondrichthyes; order Myliobatiformes; family Dasyatidae; genus Hemitrygon; species Hemitrygon akajei. The sequence continues at coordinate 1,980,552 of NW_027331974.1, read as the reverse complement.
TTTGTTCTGGCATCTTCCCCCTGCCCCCTCAGTCCTAAAGAGGGGTCTTGGCCCAAATTATCAACTAACTATTCATTTCCATAGATGTTGCCTGACCTGCTGAGTTTCCCCAGCATTGTGTGTGTGTGTGTTGCTACATATTACTATATAATACCCTGAGATTCAGTTTCTTCCCGGCATTCACAGTGGAACAAAGAAATACAATAGAATCAATGAAAAACTACACACAAACAAAGACTGACAAGCAACAAATGTGCAATAGAAATCAACAAAGACAGTATCCATCAGTCAGGACCCCACCACCCAGGACATGCCCTCTTCCTATTACCACCATCAGAGAGGAGGGACAGGAGCCTGAAGACACACACTCAACATTTCAGGAACAGCTTCTTCCCCTCCGCCATCAGATTTCTGAACGGACAGTGAACCCATGAACATTACCTCACTATTTTTGCTCTCTTTCTACACTACATATTTATTTTCTATATATTTGTAATTGTAACTTGTTTATTGCACTGTACTGCTGCTGCAAAACAACAAAATTCATGACATTTGTCAGTGATAATAAACCTGACTCTGATTCTGTGTTCTAGTACATGGAACATGGAACAGTACAGCACAGGAACAGGCCCTTCGGCCCACAATGTTGTGCTGACCCAGATAAACAACAAATCAGAAACACCCAAACACTAATCCCTTGTGATGTTCCCACAACCAATGATCTCACTTTAAGGACTATATCTTGTTATTTCATGTTCTCGTTATATATTGCTATTTTGAGTCTCAGACCACCCAACACTCGATCTCTCCCTCCATCCCTCTGCCCTCAATCTCTCACTCCTTCTTCCTTCACTCTCCCCCAAACTCTCTCAACACTCAGTCTCTCTCCACTTCTCTCCCCATACAATCAGTGCCTAACTCCCCCTCACCTCGGCGTCTCTCTGTCTCTCACTCCCCTCAGCCTCTCCCCACCTCCCCATCCCCTTCGGCCTCTCCCTGAATTCCCCTCCCCTTCGGCCTCTCCCTAACTCCCCTTCCCCTCAGCCTCTCCCTAACACTCCCTCCCCTCAGCCTCTCCTTAACAGTCCCTCCCCTCAGCCTCTCCCTGAATTCCCCTCCCCTCGGCCTCTCCCAAACTCACCTTCCCCTTAGCCTCTCTTTAACACTCCCTCCCCTCAGCCTCTCCTTAACTCTCACTCCGCTCAGCCTCTCCCTAACTCCTCTTCCCCTCAGCCTATCCCTAACACTCCCTCCCCTCGGCCTCTCCCTGAATAAACCTCCCTTCGGCTTCTCCTTAACTCTTCCTCCCCTCGGCCTTTCCCTAACTCCCCTTCCCCTCAGCCTCTCCCTAACACTCCCACTCCTCAGGCTCTCCCTAACTCTCCCTCCCCTCGGCCTCTCCCTAACTAGCGTTCCCCTCGGCCTCTTCCCCTCTCATACTCCTGTTGGACATCCCCTGTCACCTGCTCCCTATCTCCTGCTCCAGTTGGGATATCTGTCACTCCCCCTCCCCTCAGCCTCTCCCTCTCTCCCATACCCCTTGGCCTCTCCCTGTCTCCCCGACCCCTCGATAGCCCCCTGCCTCTCCTCCACTCATCTCACCCTGTTTACCCTTCCTCTAGGCCTATTGCAGTCTCCGACTCCCCTCGGCCACTTCCTGTCTCCCCTCATCTCGCCCTCTCCGCTACCTCCATCACCCCTCCAATTCTCCCTCTCTCCCCTTCCCCTCATCGTCTCCCTGTCTCTCCATCCCCTCGGGCGCTCCCTACATTCCACTCGCATTGGTCTCCCTCCATCTTCCTCTCTGCCTGGTACGTCACTCCCCCCTCTCCCCTCACTCTCACCACTGCTCCCTCCATTTCCTGTCAGCCTCACCCTCCCTCACTCCAGGGGATGGGTAGACTCTCTCCCGGCAGCTGACACAGCATTGTGGGCCGAAGGGCCTGTGCTGTGCTGTACTGTTCTGTGTTCTATGATCTCTGTCACAGGTCAGACTGGGCAGTTTCATTCTGACCCTGGTGTGAAGGGGGAAACGGGAAAGGTGATCACAGACCACGGGCAGGGCAGCCGACTGGAAAACTCAGCCCATGGTGTGTGTTGGTGACTCAAGACGTCCCAGAATTTCCCCACAACTACCACACTGCTGTGTCACTGGGGAACGGTGACCTACCTGTACAGTACACAGTGTTATTCCAGGGTGTCGGCCACAGCCAATACACAAAGTAACCGGAGCAGTTTTTCACCCTGATCTCCTGGCTCCAGTGACAGGTGTATCCAGACTGGGTGAAGCAGATGGTCCTAGTCACCTCCCCCTCTCCCACGTTGGGATGGGGACCTGGAATGAGATTTATAAACACTGTAAAATGTACCCGGTCCCACAGTACAGCGGGGAATGTGAATCAGGACCCACTGTAAATCAGTGGTTCACAACCCACGGTCCAGTCCGGCCTCAGTCAGCACTGAGCTGCTGCCCTCTCCCTCTGCACCCCACCCTCCCCACAGCAGCACCTTCATCTTCTGAATGAGCCTCCAATGAGGGACCTTGTCAAACGTCTGGGGGATCTCACTGAAACCTATCGAATATTGAAAGGCCTGGATAGAGTGGACATGGAGAGGATGTTTCCTATAGTGGGGGAGTCTGGGACCAGAGGGCACAGCCTCAGGACACAAGAACCGCTCTTTAGAACAGAGATAAGGGAGAATTTCTTCAGCCAGAAGGTGGTGAATCTGAGGAATTCATTGCCACAAACGGCTGTGGAGGTCACGTCATTTATAAATGTAAAGTGGAGGTTGAGAGGTTTTTTGATTTGTGAGGGTGTCATTTGTGACTGTCCCTCATTCACCCACGGTCTTCCCAATGCTCATAAGTCCCATCCATAAGAATCCTCTCCACTGCCTTCCCTACCACTGACGTGAGACTTACTGGTCAGAGAGTCACAGAAAGCTACAGCATAGAAACTGGCCCTTTGGCCCATCCAGTCCATGCTGAACCATTTAAACTGCCTTGTCCCATCAACCTGCACCCGGGCCACAGCCGTCCATCTCTCCCATCCATGTACCAACCAAACTTCTCTTAAACATTGAAATCGAAATGGCATCCTCCACTCGCTCAGGCAGCTCGTTCCACACTGTAGTTTCCAGGATTATTCCTGTTTCCCAACATTTTCTCCACATTTCAATCTGTTTTATTTATTTATTTATCTATTTGGCAATGAAACACGGAGTAGGGCCTTCTAACCCTTTGAGCCACACTGCCTCTGCAACCCTCAACAATCTCGAGAAAGCCGATCGTCATCAGGGGACAATTTACAATGACCAATGAACCCACCCGGTACGTCTGTGGACAGTGGGAGGAAACCGGAGAACCCAGGGAAAACCCATGCATTCCATGGGGAGGACGGACAGAGACTCCTTACAGATGACACTGGAATTGAACTCTGAACTCCGACACCCCGAGCTGTAATAGTGATGCACTAACCACCAATGGCAACCATTAATTTATCCCACTAATTGGTGAACGATGATATCTGCAGACCCCCCCAACTCCCTGGAGATTCCCCACCACTGAAATGAGTCTTGGTTCATTGAAACTCCTCCAGGTCGTATCCAGAATGGGGTCAGTGGGCAGATCAGTTCTGCAACCCAACTCCAGGAAGTTGTCACTCCTCCACCGGACTCCATGACGATACAGGACCGTAGAGCGGCCTGAGTGACTGTGGGGAGACCTCTCAGGGAGATGGGGTTCTGTGTCCATGCTAGGGCCCTCTGAAGAGATCCAGGTTGTTATTGTGACAATCCCCAAAAATAACTGAGCCCCTCTGATGTAAACTCTGACCCTACCGTTTAACCAGCCTGAGTAGTACCCGGAGCAGTGATACTCTGGAAAAACCGTCTCGGGAATCTTCCATCCTCCGGAACTGAAACAACAATCAGAGAGTCAGACCCTGATCTGAGAGAGTTTATTCACTCATGGAGACATGGGAAATTACACTCACCCTATCCGTACCCTGCCTCTGGTCAATAACCCCCAATCCTGGGAATTCCCTCTCTGTTGTACCTCCCCCTTGTCTCTACCCCGAGAATGTGGGATCTCCCCTCTCCCTGTATTTACTCCCCATCTCAGTGTAGTCACTGATGATCCCGGTCTCCATGCATTTCCCATTCACACACCCCTCGTTCCCCTGTTTACATTCCCCGTGTCCAGTTTCTCGGTGATTATCTCCTCACTTTACCTGTTAAATCTGTACCATCCCTCTTCAAGATTTCCAACATCCATCCATTGTCCACCAGTACACTCAGTGTTGGAACAATTCGTGCTCCTCCAGGGCTGATCCAGGACGGTGTGGGTTGCACACGGATCACCGAGTGTGGAGTCTGTGACTGAGGGACAGAACGATGTTCAGTGTTAATGTACAGCTCACGTTCCCCATCCTCTTTCTCTGCCAACCACAACCCCCATCCTGAACTAAATGGTGGGGGGAGGGGAGGGTGGCTAGCTGGAAGGTGATAGGTGAAGCCAAGTGGGTGGGAAAGGTCAAGGGCTGGAGAAGAAAGAATCTGATCAGAGAGGAGAGTGGACAATAGGAGAAATGGCAGGAGGAGGGGACCCAGGGGGAAGTAATAGTTTGGTGCTGAGAAGTAAAAGGTCACATTGGGGAATAGACGAAGGGGGAGGAGAATTTTGTTCACCGGAAGGAGAAATTGATATTCGTACCATTAGTTTGGAGGCTACGGAAGGAATATAAAGTGTTGCCCCTTGATTTTTAGGGGATTCATCTTGGCACAAGACAAGTCTATGGATCAAGAACATTGGAAATAGATTGGGAATCGGAATTTAAATGTTTGGCCATTGGGAAACCCTGTTTATGGAGGATGGTGTGTAGGTGCTTGAGAAGCAGTCCCCCAGTTTACAATGAGTCTCACCAATGTAGAGGAGGCCATATTGGGAACAATAGACAGTCCCGGTAGATTCGGTGAAGTGATGCCTCACCTGGAAGGAGTGTTTGAGGCCCTCAGTGGAGCTGGGGGAGGAGCTGAATGGGCAGGGGCAGGGATAGATGCCTGGAGGGAGATTAGTGGGGAGGGATATATGGACAAGGGAATCGTGGAGAGAGCGATCCCTGCAGACAGTGGTGGGCAGGGGGAGGAAAGGATATGTTTAGCAGTCGGGTCCTTTTGGAGATTGAGGAAATTGTGGAGGATAATGTGTTGGATGCGGAGGCTGAAGTGGTGGTAGGTGAGGACGAGGGACTCGGGAAGATAGAGTGAGGGCAGATGTAAGGGAAATGGAGGAGATACGGGTGAGGGAAACATCAATATTAAAGAGAGGGAAACCCCATTCTTTAAAGCAGGAGGACATCTCTGATACCCTGGAATGGAAACCACATCCTGAGAACAGACGTGGTGGAGGCACATCTTGTGCCAAGATGAGGCCACCCTCAAGGTGGAGGAGCAACACCTCATATTCCATCTGGGTTCCCTTCAATCTGATGGTATGAATATCGATTTACTTTCCGGTGAACAAAATTTACTCCACTCCCTTCCTATATTCCCATTCTGATCTTTTACTTCTCACCTGCTTTAAGCTTCCCCCTGGGTCTCCTCCTCTTTCTGTTTCTCCAATTGTATTCACTCTCCTCTCCTATCAGTTTCTTTCTTCTCCAGCTCTTGACCCACCCACCCACCTGGCTTTACCTGTCACCTTCCAGCTAACCAGTCTGCCCCCCCCCCAACCTTTGTTCTTGCATCTTCTCCCTGCCCTCTCAGTCCTGAAGAGGGGTCTTGGCCCAAATTATCAACTAACTATTCATTTCCATAGATGCTGCCTGACCTGCTGAGTTTCCCCAGCATTGTGTGTGTGTGTTGCTACATATTACTATATAATACCCTGAGATTCAGTTTCTTCCCGGCATTCACAGTGGAACAAAGAAATACAATAGAATCAATGAAAAACTACACACAAACAAAGACTGACAAGCAACAAATGTGCAATAGAAGTCAACAAAGACAGTATCCATCAGTCAGGACCCCACCACCCAGGACATGCCCTCTTCCCATTACCACCATCAGAGAGGTGGGACAGGAGCCTGAAGACACACACTCAACATTTCAGGAACAGCTTCTTCCCCTCCGCCATCAGATTTCTGAACGGGCAGTGAACCCATGAACATAACCTCACTATTTTTGCTCTCTTTCTACACTACATATTTATTTTCTATATATTTGTTATTGTAACTTGTGTATTGCACTGTACTGCTGCTGCAAAACAACAAAATTCATGACATTTGTCAGTGATAATAAACCTGATTCTGATTCTGTGTTCCAGTACATGGAACATAGAACAGTACAGCACAGGAACTGGCCCTTCGGCCCACAATGTTGTGCTGAACCAGCTAAAAAACAAATCAGAAACACCCAAACACTAATCCCTTGAGATGTTCCCACAACCAATGATCTCACTTTAAGGACTTTATCTTGTTATTTCATGTTCTCGTTATTTATTGCTATTTATTTATATTTGCATTTGCATAGTTTGTTGCCTTCTGCAATCTGCTTCATCTGTCATTGATGCTGTTATAGTTACTATTCTATAGATTTGCTGCAAATGCCCACAGGAAAATGCATCTCAGGGTTGTATGTGGTGAAATATGTACTCTGATAATAAAATTTACTTTGACGTTACTTTGAACTTTTCCCTCCTACCTACACAATGTTCACATCCCTACATCTCCCTCACATCAAAGTGCCTATCAAATCGTCTCTTAAAAGCCTCAAATGTATTTGCACCTACCACCATACCAGGCAGCACATTCAGGCATCCATCACTCTCTGAGGAAAAAAAACTTACCCCTCACATCCCTCTTGAACCTACCCCCTCTCACCTTCGATGCCTGCACCGTGGTATATGACATTTCAACCCTGGGAACGGGATACTCTCTGTCCACTCTATCTCTGCCTCTCAGATGTTATAAACCTCTATCTGATCTCCCCTCAGCCTCCGATGCTCCAGAGAAAACAACCCAAGTTTATCCTGCCTCTCGTGATAGCACATGCCCTCTAAACCAGACAGTATCCTGGTAAACCTCTTCTGCACCCTCTCCAAAGCCTCAACATCCTTCCTATAGTGGGGTGACCAGAATGTCTGCAATACCCCAGATGTGGCCTAACCAGAGTTATACAAAGTTGCAACACAACCTCTTGACTTTTGACCTCAATGCCTCGACTAACAACATCAGCATTCCATAAGCCTTCCTAACCACCTTATTGAACTTTGAGCCACTTTCAAGGAGTTCTGAACTTGGATCCCAAGATCTCTCTGCTCAGCAACACTGTTAAGGATCTTGCCCTCAACATGCCAAACTTTGATTAGTAACTTTCCTGTGATCTATTGTGTTCTTTTTCATTAATTATTGTGAAGAGATATGTGACTCTTGCTCCTCGACACATAAAATCTACTGTCACTGATTAAATGGACTCTCAAGTTCAAGGTTATCAGTTCAGGGGTTACGTTCATGGCAGTGTGTCTGTAGAGATGGAGCATGTGATCACTATGGGTACAGGGGGATTTCCTGGGACAGTGGGTCCTCCAGGGAATTGAGTGTTTTGTAGATAGGAATCAAATAAAACCCAAAGCATGAATTGGGGAGTGGGGTAAACCCCTGACAAAACATTCTGCATTGGGCTGTGTATCGGACACACAGGATACTGGGGAGCTCAGCAGGTCATCTATCAGGCAGCATCCATGGAGAGAAATAAAGTGCTGATGTTTCGGATCTCCTAACAACTTTCTACAGGGGCACAATTGAGAGCATCCTGACTGGCTGCATCACTGCCTGATATGGGAACTGTATTTCCCTCAATCGCAGGACTCTGCAGAGAGTGGTGCTGACAGCCCAACAAATCTGTAGATGTGAACTTCCCACTATTCAGGACATTTACAGTGACAGGTGTGTAAAAAGGGCCCGAAGGATCACTGGGGACCTGAGTCACCCCAACCACAAACTGTTCCAGCTGCTACCATCCAGGAAACGGTACCACAGCATAAACGCCAGGACCAACAGGCTCCGGGACAGCTTCTTCCACCAGGCCGTCAGACTGATTAATTCACACTGATACAACTGTGTTTCTATGTTATATTGACTGTCCTGGTGTACATACTATTTATTACAAATTACTATATATTACTTATTGCCACTTCAGATGGAGACATAACAAAAAGATTTCTACTCCTCATTTCCATGAAGGATATAAGAAGTAAAGTCAATTCAATTCTCCTTCTCCCTCCCTCCACGGTCTCTCTCTACCTCCATCTCACCTCTGACTTTCACAAACTCCCTCTCCCCTCAGTCTCCCTCTAATTCTCTCACACCGCGATCTCTTCCTTACTCCTCGGTGTCTCCCTTACCCCCTCCCCCCTTAACTCCATCTACCCTAGATCACTCTACTACACCTTGGTCTCGCTCTCTACCTCCGCCTCCACTCAGACACCCTCCTTCTCTATTGCAGATCTCCACACTTCCCTCTCCGCTCAGTCTCCACCTAACTTCGTCAACTCTTGGTCACTCTCTGCCTGCCTCCCCCCCTCGGTCTCTCTCAACCACCCTTTCCCTCAGTCTCTCCCTATCCTATCCTTCCTCAGTCTCCCCCAACCTCACCCTCCACTCAATCTCTGCTTGCATCCCTCTCTCCTTGGTCTCTCCCTACCTCCAATGCCCCTCAAGACTTTCCCTTATTCACACTCCCTTCAAACTCTCCCTATCTCCCTCTCCACTCAGCTTCTCCCTACATCCCTCAGTTCTCAGTGTCTCCCTACCTACTTCACCCCTCAATCTCACCCAAACTCACTATCCTCTCAATGCCTCCATCCCTCCCTCCCCCCAAGGCCTCACCCTTTGGATACTCCCTACCTCCATCTATCATTCCCTCCCTACCTCAGACTCTCCTTTGATCTCTCCCTTCCTCTCCCCTTGGTCTCTCCCTACCTCCTTGTTCTCTTCCTCAACTTCTTCCCAAAGTCTCTACCTACAATCTCCCAACCTCCCTCTCCCCACAATCTCACCCTAATTCCCTCACTCCTCGGTTTATCCCACCTCCCTCTTCCCTTGATCTCCCTATCTCCCTCTCCTGCCATCTCTCCCTCCCTCTCCACCCGGGGTCTCCTTCCCTCTTACCGCATTCTCTCCTCACGTCCAACCACTCGGTCTCTTTCTCCCTCACAATCTCTCCCCTCGGTCTCTCCCTCATGCTCTCCCAGCCCGGGGTCTCTCTCCCCTCCTCCTTCCTGAGTCCCTCTCCCCTCTGACTCTCCTTTACCTTCCCCTCCCCTCGGTCCTCCGCCTCTCCTCCCTTCCCTCCCTTCTCTTACTTCTCCCCTGGTCTCTCCCTAAATCCCTCTCCAATCGGTGTCTCACTCACTCTTACCTCATTCTCTCTCTTTGTCCCACTCCACTCGGTCTCTTTCTCCCTTGCACGCTCTCCCCTCGGTATATCCCTCAGACTCTCGCCGTCTCTCCCTCTCCCCTCGGACCCGCGCCACCTCGCCCTCTCCCCTTTGACCCTTGCTGCCTCGCCCTCTCCCCTTGGGCTCTCACTACCTCCCTTGACCCCTTGGACTCTCACGACCTCACGCTCTCCCCTCAGTTTTTCCTGCTCCCTCTTCCTTCGGTCTCTTCCCATCTCGCTCATCCCAACAGATTTACAACAGACCAAACCAAAATGAATATTAAAGAGCATTCAACACAAGTGATAATATCGAAGCACAAATCTGGGGAAGGGTACAAGACCATCTCAAAGGCGCTGAACATTCCTCAGAACTCAATGTAGTCCATCGTGAAACAATGGAAAAATACAAAACCACAGCCACACTGCCCAGGTCAGGCGATCCCTCTAAACTTAGTCACCGGAGAAGATTGGCACTTGTAAGAGAGGCTACTGTGACAACAACAGTCACTCTGAGTGAGCTGCAGGAGTCAGTGGCTGCAACTGGAGATGAAGTTCATGGCTCCACAATCTTTAAAGCTTTCCACAAAACAAGTATTTATGGTAGAATGGCAAAGAAGCAGCCCTGGCTAAAAAAAACTTATCCTTGCCTGTAAATACTGCAAAGAGTCACACAGAAGAAAATGTAAAGGTGTGGGAGAAGGTCTTGTGTTCGGATGAGACTAAAGTGGAATTTTTTGGCCTCAACACTAAGCACAAATCCAATATTGTGCATCAGCCAGGTAACCCAATCTGTACTGGAAAGTATGGCTTCCCATCATGCTAAGAAGATGATTTTCAGCAGCAGAGACCATAAGATCTTTCAACAGGATAACAAGCCAAATCACACTGCCTGAGAAACCATGGAGTGGCTTCAAATGAAGACAATTGATGTCCCTGAGTGGCCCAGTCAGAGTCCTGATCTTAACCCCATCAAACATCTCTGGCAAGACGTCAAGATTGCTGTCCACCAGCACTCCCAACTAACCTGGCACAGCTTGAGAAAATTTGCAAGGAGGAATGGACAAACCTTGCTCCGTCACATTGTGCACAGTTAATAGAGACTTATCTAAAAAGACTACTGGCTGTAATAGCTGTGAGAGGTGGTTCAACTGAGCACTGAGCAGAGGGGAATGAATGCTTTTGAACTGCTGACATTTCAGTTTTAGAATTTTTAGTTTTTCATGCTTTACAACTTTCCCTGTTGTTTGGGCTCTACTGTGAAAAAAGGGAGCATCTGATTCACAAATAAAAATTCTCAGTTAAATTGATCAATATGCCTGGTTGTCATATTCACGTATGTGATCAAAAGGTTGGGGCTGAGTATTTTTACAAGACATTCTAAGTACTTGATGAAAATTTTTCTTTGAAATTTGAAGGATGACCGTCCAGTTGCACTCACATCTACTGTGATGAAGTACTTTGAGAGGTTAGTCATGGCCAGAATCAACTCCAGCCTAAGCGAGACCCTGGACCTACTGCAATTTGCCTGTCACCACAATAGGTCTACAGTGGATACAATCTCACTGGTTCTACACTTGGCCTTGGATCACCTGGACAATAGTGATACCTCTGTCAGGCTGCTGTTTATTGATTACAGCTCAGTGATCAACACCATCATAGCCTCAGTACCAATCAACAACCTCCAAAACCTCCCTCTGTAACTGGATCCTTGACTTCTTCATCAGGAGACCTCAGTCAGTGCAGATGGGAAATAACATTACCTGCTCACTGACGATCAACACTGGCACATCTCAAGGATGCAAACTTCATGTGTATAACATTGACTTTTAGATTTCAAAAGTTGCTGCTCAATGGGATCAGTCAATAGCAAGTCACGGTGTGTTTGAAATTTCACCCTTTCCTTGTATAAATCTTCAGTAGGTGATACTGAATAAACTTTATTTCTTTAATCCTGTTAGTAATCACAAAAAGCTCACACTTTAGTTTTCCTTCTTAAAGCTGCTGAATATGAAATTATCTGTCCCCTAAGAAACAATTTCAACATATCCCAAATAACCAAATTTGACATACCCTCAGTTGCATTTAATTCAAAAAATAAAGAGATTTGCTCTTTAATAAAACTTACAAATGCAGAATCATGGAGCAATGCAGCATTAAATCTCCACTGAGAAGCATTCCGTGTATTATCAGGGAGTTTCAGTCTAATTCTCATGGGCGCATGATCCAACAGTGCACAAACAGCAACAAAAGACACCAATCACATCTCCAACAGAAAATAATCAATTCTTCAATATTTATGCTGTACATGTGAAAATAAAGAAAAATTCTTATCTTTATGATAAAGAAATCTCCAAATATCCACCAAACCGTATTCTAGTAAAAAGGAATTAATACAGGATGTAGCCTTATTAGGAAGGCATGGATTGGTTGATGACCTATCAATCAAGGGATTGAGACAGCAGTTAAAGTCACCACCCATAATCAGCTTAAATTCATTTAAATTTGGCAGTGCAGAAAATAATCTCTTAAAAAATTCAGGGCTACTCTACTGTCAAGATGAAGCCACACTCAGGTTGGAGGAGCAACACCTTATATACCGTCTGGGTAGTCTCTAACCTGATGGCATGAACATTGACTTCTCTAACTTCTGTTAATGCCCCTCCTCCCCTTCTTACCTCTTTCTTTTCCTCTCTCTGCCCATCACTCTTTGCCTGTTCCCCATCTCCCTCTGGTGCTCCCCTCCCCCTTTCTTTCTCCCTAGGCCTCCTGTCCCATGATCCTTTCCCTTCTCCAGCAATGTATCCCTTTTGCCAATCACCTTTCCAGCTCTTAGCTTCATCCCACCCCCTCCAGTCTTCTCCTATCATTTTGCATTTCCCCTTCCCCCTCCTTTTTTCAAATCTCTCACTATCTTTTCTTTCAGTTAGTCCTGACGAAGGGTCTCGGCCCGAAACTTTAACTGTACTTCTTCCTATAATGCTGCCTGGCCTGCTGCATACCACCAGCATTTTGTGTGTTAATTGAATTTCCAGCGTCTGCAGGTTTCCTCAAGTTTGCATTTTTAAACAATACATTCAGATTCTTTAGATGGAGAGGAATGAATAATATTCAATAATCTCTGAATATTAAAATATGAGTATCTATTCTTAATAAATCTAGTTTGATCCTTAGAAATAACCTTGGGTAAAAATTCTCCAGCCTGTTGACCAAAATCCTAGAAAGAATTTTAGAATCCACATTTAATAAGGAAATTGGTCTATAAGAGGCACATTCAGATAAATCTTTTCCTTTTTGGGGGAATTAATGAAATTGATGACTCATAGAAAGTTTTCAGGAGGATCCCAGAAGATATAGAACCAGTGAAAATTTGGCATAAAATGAAGTGTAAGTGTTTCAGTAAACGCATTGTTTCCCTTGATGCAGAGAAAGCCTTTGATAAGGTAGAATGGCCCTATTTATTCAAGGTTTTAGAAAGTTTTAATTTTGGTCCAGGTTTTATTTCCTGGATTAAGCTGATCTATCAAGCTCCTATGGCGGCAGTTATAACTAACAATTAAAAATCTCCTTATTTTAGGTTATATAGATGTACCCGGCAGGGTTCTCCTCTTAGTCCGCTGTTATTCAACCTGGCTCTAGAACCTCTTGCTATTGCTCTTCAGGACTCCAATAAGGTTCATGGTATTAAGAGAGGAGATAAAGTGCATAAGGTTTTGTTGTATGCAGATGACTTGTTAGTTTATATTTCAGATCCTAAGAAATCTATTCTTGCTATGTTATCTATATTTTCTGAATTTAGTAGTTTTTCTGGATGTAAATTAAATTTGCACAAAAGTGAGTTATTTCCTATTAACAACTATTTGGATCAATATGACCAAATTCCTTTTACTATTGCTAAAAATAACTTCACTTATTTTGGTATTAAAATTACCAAAAATTTTAACGACCTGTATAAATATAACTTCCTTCCATTAATTGAGTACACACAACAAGTACTTCCTAAATGGTCTCCTATGACATTATCATTAATTGGTCAAATTACTGCTATTAACATGATAGTGTTACCGAAGTTTCTATATGTATTCCAAGCAATCCCTTCTTTTGTTCCTAAACTGTTTTTTGATAGAATAGACTCTAAAATTCTATCTTTCATTTGGAATAATAAAAATCCTAGATTGAATAAGCCTTTACTGCAGAAATTAAAGAAGTATGGTGGTATGGCTTTGCCAAATTTTAGAATGTATTACTGGGCAATTAATATTCGATATATCTCTTTTTGGATTCATTTCTCAGACATACATGATTGTCCTTTATGGGTGGATTTGGACAAAAACTCGGTGAAGGGGTATTCCTTGGCCTCTTTACTGGGAGTTCCTCTTCCTTTTTTGCTTTCTAAGATTGGTAATCAAGACCTTAATCCTATTATTAAACATATATTAAGAATTCGGTTTCAGTTTTGTAGATTCTTTGACTTTAATAATTTTGTTCTTTCCAGTAAAATCCATCTCAATTATTTTTTAAAAAACATCAATTTCCAATCAGACCTTTTCAATTTGGAAATCCAAAGGAACAGTAACTTTTTTAGAATTGTTTATGGGGAATTGTTTAATGTCTTTCACTCAGTTAGGGGACAAATATGACCTATCTAATGCACACATTTTAGATATTTACAAATTTAGAATTTTCTATGTAGTTTATTTCCAAATTTTCCCTCGGCTTATTCACCCAATATAATAGATAATCTTTTTCAGGTTAAACCATTTCAAAAAGGACTGATAGCTATAATTCATAAATAGTTATTGAATTTGCGTATGGTATCTAATGATAAAATTAAAGCTGCGTGGGAATTGGAATTTCAAGAGTCACTTTCAGATAATCAATGGCATAAAATTTTTCATCTATTTCTGTCCGTCATTTCTTGATGCAGTTCCAGGTAGTGCATCGGGCGCAAATGTCAAAGAACAAAGTAGCCCATATCTTTTCCAATATTAATACTATTTGTGATAGATGTAATATTGAGGTGGCTACTTAACTCATATGTTTTGGTCTTGTACCAAGATAGAAAATTTTTAGAAAGGAGTCTTTAAAACTTCATCAAGAGTCTTGGATTTGGATCTACAACTGAATTTACTTACAGCAATTTTTGGGATCATTCCATTTGAAGCAGGATTTATTCCTGTTTCCACCCAACGGATGATAGCTTTATTCTCACTTTCACTCTCAGTTTGAGCTGCCCAGTTCCTTTCATTCTTTCCCTCTTTTTTGTTTTTTTTTTAGTGAGTTTTTTTTTATGTATATTGAAATTATAAGTTTCTTTATCTTTTCTCTTTATTTTCCTAGATAAGAGAATCAATTATCTTTTTCTTTATTATATACTTAGATTAATACTATGTATGATCTCGATGTTTATTTTACCTTTTATATGAGTTGTTATTTATATAGATATTTGAGATGATTCTGCTCTTGTTTTATATATATGTACTCTTTTATTTAATTAATAAAAAGACTGATAAAGAAAGAATGCAAACTCAGCCCACTGCTCTATTCTCTCTCTACACCAACAACTGTGTGGCTCGGCACAGCTCAATCACCATATATAAAACTGCCATTTACACAACTATTGTAGACAGAATTTGAGATGGTGATGAGGAGGCATACAGGAGTGAGTGGATCAGCTGGTTGAGTGGTGTCGTAACAACAACCTTGCACTCAACGTCAGTAAGACCAAGAAAATGATTGTGGACTTCAGAAAGGAGAAGTCAAGGGAATACACACCAGTCCTCATTGAGGGATCAGCAGTGGAAAGGGTGAGCAGTTTCAAGCTACTGGGTGTCAACATCTCTGAAGATCAATCCTTAGACCAACATATTGAGGCAATTATAAAGAAGGCCCAACAGTGGCTACATTTCATCAGGAGTTTGAAGGACTTGGTCTGACTCCAAGTACACTCGCAAATCTCTACAGATGTACAGTGGAGAGCATTTTAACTGGTTGTATCACCATCTTGTATGGAGGGGCCACCTTGCTACTGTCAGGGAGGTGGTACAGGTGCCTGAAAACACAAACTCAATGCTTCAAGAACAGATTCTTCCTCTCCACCATCAATCTCTGAATGGACAATGAACCCATTTATACCACCATAAAAAATACTTTGCTCTCTCTTTGCTCAACTTATTTATTTTATTTAAATATATTTCTTATTGTAATGTATAGTTTTTATCTTGTATTGTAGTATACTGTCACTAAAGAACAAATTACATGACATATACCAGTGATATCAGACCTGATTCTGATCAATCAAACCCTTTCCTCCTACACAGCTCTCCATTCCTCTACCATCCATGTGCCTATCTATGAGTTTCCTTCCATGCCCTATCAAATATTGAAAGGCTGGAGAGAGTGGACACAGAGACGTGTCCAAGAGTGGAGGAGTCTCGGATCAGAGGGCACAGACTCACAATACAACGATGTCCCTTTAAAAAAGAGATAAGCAGGAATTTCTTTAGCCAGAGGATGGTGAATCAGTGAAATTCATTACCACAGACGACTGTGGGGTCACGTCATTGGGGATACACTCAGTGGCCACTTTACTAGGTACACCTGCACACTTGTCCATTAATACAAATATCTAATTAGCCAATTACACTCTGCACATAATAAAGTGGTCACTGAGGACACACAGTGACACTGATTCCAAGAGCAACACACACAAAATGCTGGATGAACTCAGCAGGTCAGGCAGCAGAGATGGAAAAGAATAAACAGTCAACATTTCAGGCTGAGACCCTTCATCACGATGAGATAAAACGACTGGGGAGAAAAAAGATGGACTGCTCCTCTTGCTTTCCAGTCCTGATGAAGGAACTTGGCCTGAAATATTGACTGTTTACTCCTTTTCATTGATGCTGCCTGGCCTGCTGAGTTCCTTCAGCATTTTGTGTGTGTTGCTATTCACAGGGCAATTTATAAAGACCAATTAACTGACTAACCGGTACATCTTTGGACTGTGGGAGGAAACCGGATCACCCAGAGGAAACCCACAGAGGGTGGTATGTATGCAGAATGAGCTGCCACTGGAGGTCATTGAGACAGGTACGATAATGACATTTAACAGGCACCTCTGCCCCACTGTGATGCTTGCCTCTGTAACATCACCCAGCTCCGCCCCTGACCCAGTCTGTCTCTCATTCACACCGTCAGCCACCTCCCACTCCTGCACTCTGCTCTCCACATACTCTGCTGGCTGTGCCTGAAATTGTCCCGAACCCCTTCACCCACCACGATTCACTAATCTGGTTAGGTAACATACAACCCAACTTTGCTTTCACATCCCAACATAGCGTCACCACTTCCTCCCAGTGTAATCTCCTCCAGCCTCTTAACACTCCCTCCAGTCCCAGCCTCTCGGAGTGTAATCACTGCATTTCCAGCCGTGCCTTCTCCTCAGTCTTCAAGCCTGAAATTCTCTGCTGAAACCTCTCTGCCTCCCCATCTCCCTCCACTCCCTACTGTTGTTTTACCAAACCGGGTATCTGGATATTTCTGATCACCAGCTCTAATGCCGTGTGTCCCGATGTCAAATTGGATTCATAATGTTCCCGAGGTCCCTTCAGTACTTTTCCCCCATTAAATACAGGCTGTCTCTGCTCGTCTACAGAAACAATAAATAACATCTACTTCCTCTTACTGTACACAGCACGCAGTTTGTCCCTACAAGACATTACTCACCTAGAAAACCCAGGATCAGCAGCACAACCCTCAGTTCAGCCGGTGACATTCTGGAAATGAAAGACTGGAATTAACTCAGTGAGAAATGACACACTGGGGCTGAGGACAAGGTGTAAATGGGGATGGGAACTGAGGATCGAAAGGGATATCCACCTATAGTGGGATAGATACATCACTCCCTCACAGAGACCTTACAGACAGAGGTGGGATCTCCCTCAGTGAGAACCCAGTGACGAGATACCCCGGAGTCCATCTACCTTCATTTATTTACACTCTGTCTCTCCCTCCCGCTCTCTCTCTCTCTCTCTCTCTGCAACACCCACACACAAACACAGAACACAAGACAAATTTTCAGGTGCAATCAGTTTCTACTGGGAATGTCTACTCACGTGTGACTCCCGATGAGGTGTTGCTGTGTGAACTGGAGGGAGATGGGACCACCTACAACCTCCTCACTCTCTGCTGTGAGTGGTGTCAGACACAGCAACGGGTCAACGACTACTTTCCGCACCGGCTTCTCGAAGCAATGAAACCAGAGCTGGGCGGTGGAACAGTTGATGTATGATTGGAAAAGTTATGCAAAACAAACAAACAAACAACAACTATCCTGAGCCTCTGCAATGAAGAGCCTATTGTTCCCAGTCAGTGAGCTTCCTCTAACAACCACAGTGATGGGTCAGTATTGAGCAGAGGGACAGGAATGGACACAGGTGCTAGAGAAGAAATAGTCACAGGATTACTGTTGCCAGTTTATAATGGGTCTGTATTGTGGAGTGGAACGTGTAGATCATCTGTAATGGACAGCAGACATTAGAGGGGGAGTGGACACAGGATAAACCCCGGTCAGGTTGGTTACAGGGAAAGGTTGAACAGGTTATGACTTTATCAAATCTCTGCTCATTCTCCTACGCTCTGGGGAATAAAGGTAAACACAATGATGAGGGGTATAGATAGCGTGTGTAAACTGGGGGAGACTAGAACCAGAGAAAATTTACAAGGATGTTACCAGGACTTGAGGACCTGAGTTACAGGGAAAGGTTGAACAGGTTATGACTTTATTCTCCAGAGTGTAGGAGAATGAGGGGAGATGTGACAGAGGTTTATTTACCCTATCCATACCCCTCACAATACAATATTACGGAGAGGGTAAATGTAAACAGAGCCTGAACTGTTTCAGGGGAACACGAGAGGGATCTTCTTCACTGAGAGAGAGGCGAGAGCGTGGAACAAGCTGCCAGCAGAAGAGGTGGATGCACGTTCGATTTCAACATTCAAGAGAAATGTGGATTGTACGAGGGTGGGAGGGGTACAGAGGGTTCTGGTCTGGGTGGAGGTCGATTGGACGAGGCAGGTTAATAGTTCAGTATGGACTAGATGGACAGAAAGTCCTGTTTCTGTGTTGTGGTGTTCTGAGACTCTTCTCTGATTTCTGGATTTTCTCCCCGTTTAGAAATTACTCTACATTTTTATTCTTTCTAACAAAGTCTATGACCATACACTTCCCTACACTGTATTCCATCTGACACTTCTTTACCCATTGTCCTAATCTGTCTGAGTCTTTCTGCAGACACTCTGCTTCCTCAACACTACCTGCCCCTCTACTTAACTTCGTATCATCCTCAAACTTTGCACAAAGCTATCAATTCTGTCATCAAAATCACTGACGTTTCATGTGAAAAGAAGCAGTCCCAACACCAAACATCACGACTCACCAGGAGCCAACCAGAAAATGCCCCGTTTATTCCCACTCATTGCCTCCTGCCAGTCAGCCAATCCTCCATCATGCTCGTATCTTCCCTGGGCTCTTATCTTGTTCAACAGCCTCATGTGCAGTACCTTGTCAAAGGCCGACTGAAAATCCAAGTAAACAACATCCACTGACTCTCTTTTCTCTCTCCTGCCTGTTATTTTCTCAAAGAATTTCAGAGCTTTCTCAGGCAAGATTTCCCCTAAGGAAACCATGCAGACTACGGCCTATTTTTTCATGTGCCTTCAAGTTCCCCAAAACCTCATCGTTAGTAATGGACTCCAACATCTTACCAACCACTGAAGTCAGATGAACTGGCCTATGAATTACTGTCCGAGTTTGCAACTTTCTGTAGCTTTTTCTGATCCTGTACAGTATCCCCTCCATTCCAGACAGTGATGCAACCAGTTAGAATGCTCTCTGCGGTACCTCTGTAGAAATTTGTGAGTCTTTGGTGACAAACCAAATCTCCTCAAACTCTTAAATACAGCCACTGTTGTGCCTTCTTTGTAATTCCATTAATGTTGGGCCCAGGAGAGATCTTCAGAGATGTTGACACCCAGGTACTTGAAACTGCTCACCCTTTCCACTGCTGATCCCTCATTGAAGACTGGTGTGTGTTCCCTTGACTTCCCCTTGCTGAAGTCCACAGTCAATTCCCTGGTCTTACTGACATTAAGTGCAAGGTTGTGGTTTTGACACCACACAACCAGCTGATCTATCCCACTCCTGTACACCTCCTCATCACCATCTGAACCGCTGCCAACAATAGTTGTGGAATCGGCAAATTTATGAATGGCGTCTGAGGCACCCACACTCACTTCTGCACACCGACACTCTTGAATTTCTGGCATCCTGTCTTCCACAGTGAAGACAGACAGAAATACTTGTAAATTCATCCACTATTTTTGTCCCCCATTATAACCTCTCCAGCGGTTTTCCACTGGTCCAATATCCACTCTCCCGTCTCTTTATATATCTGAAAACAACTTTTGTATCCACTTTTATTGGATAGCTTACCTTCATATTTCACATTTCGCTCCTCATTGCTTTTTAAGTTGCCTTCTGTTGGTTTTCATCGGCTTCCCAATCTTTCAGCCTCACACTAATTTTGCGATCCATGCCCTCTCTTTTGCTTTTATGCTATCTTCGACTTCCCTTGTCAGCCTCAGCCTCCAGTTTGAACACTTCTTCTTTGGGATGGATTTATGCTGGGCCTGCCGATCCAACTTTTCTCCACTCTGCACGCCCCAAAACTGCCTCGATCTCACTCCAAATCCCTCGAGTCAGCCTGGCCTCTTCTGTACAGAACAAAGGGGGGGGGGGGGGGATGAATACTCTGGAACTGCTGATATTTCAGTTTTTGAATTCTTAGTTTTCCATGCTTTACAATTTCCCCTGTGTTTCTTTTTCTGGCTCCACTGCAAAAACAAGGAGCATGTGATTCACAGATAAAAATTCTCAGTTAAATTGATCAAAATCCCTGGCTGCAATACTCATTTTTGTGAACAAGGTGTCAGGGCCTGAATACTTTTTCAAGGCACTGTAAAAAGACAGATACATAAATAAATAATACTGAGAACATGAGATGTAGAATCATTGAAAGTGAGTCCATAGGTTGTGGAATTAGGTTAGTATTGAGGTGAGTGAAGTTATCCTCACTGGTTCAGCAGCCTGATGATTGAAGGGTAATAACTGTGCTTGACCTGGTGGTGTGAGACCCAAGGCTCCTGTACCTCCTGCCCAATGGAAGCAGTGAGAAGAGAGCACGGTCTGGATGGGGGTCACTGGTGATGGATGCCGATGCTCCTTGTCGATGAGCTCAATGGGGGGGAGAGCATTTCCTGGGCACTGGGCTGTATCCACCACTTTTAATAGGCTTCTCCATTCTTGTGCACTGGAGTGGGACTGGGACATATCAACCAGTGAGTGGTGGCCCGGGCTTGAGGGGCTGGGGACATCTTCTGCTCCTGGTGTGTTGTCTTCTTGCATAATGAGATGAGGGGCCTCAGGAGGTAACTCTGGAGCAGGATGTCCTGGTTTCATTCCACACACTGATCAGTAGATTAAATGGCCACAGTCCCTGGGAATGTGGAGACAATAACGTGTGATTAGGGTAGGATCAGTGTCAATGGTGTTTGATGATCAGCACGTACCCAGTGGGCCAAAGAGCCTGTTTCTGCGTTGTGTGACTGTGACTCTCTTTCTCCCCTCCTCTCTCACCTCTGCTGTCTTTCACTTTCTCACTCTCCCAATCCCCTCCCCTCGAACTCCTCAATGTATTGTTTCTGACCTGTGACATTTCACCAAATGTGACCTGTGTCTCTGATGTGAAAACCCCTCTGTTCTCAGACTGTATGCATCTTGTAGCAAACAGAACAGGGCAGAATTAAACAGAGGGATGTTCCTATTGGAACTGTAATGGCCACAGAAGCAAGAGTGAATAATCTGGAATGTTTTGCAGAGAAACTGAGTATTCAGCACCACAAACTACATGGGCATCTCTCTGACCAACTCTCACCACCGACCCACTCCCCCCCCCCCCCCCCCCCACCTTTCTGTCTCACTCTCCGTGTCAGCTCAGCATCCTATTCCAGGAACTCCTCTCAGTTCTGTTAGTGGGTGAATTTGCATCTGTGGCTTTCAACATGTGATACCTGTGTGAGTGAAATGAACAGTCCATTGTTCTCAATCTGTGTGTTTTTTGTTGCCTTTGATTTCCTGTTGTTTGCCTCCCACCCTTCTTAAAGAGTGGAGTGACATTTACAATTTCCCATTCCTCCCAAACCATCCCAGAATCTAGTGATTGTTGAAAGATCACTACTGATGCCTCCACAATCATTTCAGCCACCTCTTTCAGAACCCTGGGGTGTCATCCATCTGGTCCAGGTGACTTATCGACTTTCAGACCTTTCACCTACCCAAGCACCTTCTCCTTCATAATAGTAACTACACTGACTTCTGCCCTCTGACACTCGAATTTCTGGCAGACTGATGGTGTCTTTCACAGTGAAGAAAAATACAAAATACTTATTAAGTTTGTCCGCCTTTCTTAATACTGCATTATGACCTCTCCAGTGTCATTTTCCACCTGTCTCTATTTTACTTTTTGCATACCTGAAAAACCTTTTGTTTCCTTCTTTTAAATTATTGGCTAATTAACCTTCACATTTCATCTTTTCTCATTATTTCTTTTTAATTGCCTTCATTTAGTTTTTAAAACCCTCCAGCTTCCCACTGTTTATTGATTTACTGTATGCCCTTGCTTTCGAATCTATGCTGTCATTGACTTCCCTTTACAGACACAGTTGCCTCATCTTCCCTTTGCAATATTTCTTCTTCTTTGGTATTTATCTATCCTGCATTTCCAAATTACTCCCAGAAACTCCAGCCATTGCTGCTCTGCCATCATCCCTGATAACGTCCCATTCCGATCAACTTTGGCCAGCTCCTCTCTCATGCCTTTGTAGTTCCCTTTACCCCACTGTAATACTGATACATCTGATTTTAACTTCTCCCTCTCAAACTGCAGGGTGAATTCTATCATATCTTGATCACTGCGTCATTACACAACACCAAATCCAGGCGTCTTTTCCCTGGTGGGTTCAACCACGAGCTGCTTTAAAAAGCCATCTCGTAGGCATTCTACAAATTCCTTCTTTTGGTATCCAGCACCAACATGATTTTCCCAATCTACCTGCAAATTGAAACCCCCATGGTTATCATTACATTGTCCTTTTTACATGCCCTTCCTATCTCCTGTTGCAATTTGTAGTCTACATCCTAGTTACTGTTCTGAGGCCTGTGTAAACTGAATTGGAATTGACCTTACAACTTACAACCTTCATATACACAAGTAAAAGTCTTATGTAGGGCTCTCAGTACCAGTAACTGTGGTGTTAACTGTTCAGGCTAACAAAATGGCTTCTTTGTATTGTTATAATAAAATGGCTTCTCTGTAATGTTACTTAATGCTGTAATGGGTTTCTGTGTCTGGAATGTTTGGGTTATAACTGTAGCTAAGGGGGGAACTAGCCAATGGAGAATTGTTATACTATCTTGTATCTGTGAGCTGAGCAGGAGTTCACGGTCTTTTTTCGGGAGGCGAGTGAGGAGGATGACGTGTGAGGAGCGGACAGCAGTTCCAGGGCAGTGGATACTGGACGTCAGAGGTTCAGACGGTGGCCGAAGGCTCGGAAGGTCGTTGTGGATGGAACCGGAGCCGTGAGCTCCAACGTATTAAAAGATTATGTGCACAAACTGATAAACTTACTGATTTGGCATTTTTAGGTTATCTGTTTCTACAAACCCATCACTAGGAAATAACAATAAAGTTGTAATTATTTACTCGCCTTTGGTGCATTGTCTGATATTTGTGTTGCGAGTGTGTACTGGGGGGGGGGGGGGCATTACACCGTATTTACACCAAAGTATTGCACTATTGGCAGGGCGACGGCGGTTCACCCTAGGCGAACGGGGGTAAATTGCGGACACAGATGCTAAACTTATGTTACGTCTCTATCTAAATGTGCAATTTATACTAATTTATAATGAATATTATGTACACCAGAACAGTCAATATAACAAAGGAATACAGTTGCATCAGTATGAATTAATCAGACTGATGGCCTGGTGGAAGAAGCTGTCCCGGAGACTGTTGGTCCTGGCTTTTATGCTGTGGTACCGTTTCCCGGATGGTTGTAGCTGGAACAGTTTGTGTTTGGGGTGACTCGGGTCCCCAGTAATCCTTCAGGCCTTTTTACACACCTGTCTTTGTAAATGTCCTGAATAGTGGGAAGTTCACATCTACAGATGCGCTGGGCTGTCCGCACCACTCTCTGCAGAGTCCTGTGATTGAGGGAAGTACAGTTCCCATACCAGGCAGTGATGCAGCCAGTCAGGATGCTCTCAATTGTGCCCCTGTAGAAAGTTCTTAGGATTTGGGGGCCCATACCAAACTTCTTCAACTGTCTGAGGTGAAAGAGGCACTATTGTGCTTTTCCACCACACAGCTGGTATGTACAGACCATGTGAGATCCTCAGTGGTGTTTATGCCGAGGAACTTAAGGCTGTTCACCCTCTCAACCCCAGATCCATTGATGTCAATAGGGGCTAGCCTGTCTCCATTCCTCCTGTAGTCCACAACCAGCTCCTTTGTTTTTTAACGACATTGAGGGAGAGGTTGTTTTCTTGACACCACTGTGTCAGTGTGATACAACTCTCATCAGGGTTTTTTTAGCCTTGCAGATTCTGAATTTTACTCACAAGGATTCTACATATTCTCAGTCCTATGCCAACTCCCTCTCAGAATTCAATTCCCACCCCAACCCTTCTGCTTACCCTCCTATCCATTCGATACAATGTGCATGTTAAACTCCCAACCATGACTCAGTGATGCCCACAATGTCATACCTGAGCATTAAAAATGCTGTATTCATCACCCTTTTCAATTTTACCCCCATGTTACCAGAAGTTAAATTTATATCCCTTTCTGGAGACTTTTGTAACCCCTCCTGCACTCTCCTTCCCTTTTACTTCATCCTCACTTTCCAAACTGTTGAAATGTTGAACCTATTATTTAGTTTAAAGACAAACTTCACCCTATCCCACTGATTGCAATTTGGACCGGTCATCTGCCTAAATTCCACCAGCATGTTGGTTTTGGTACCAGAGGTGAAAATACACTGGACCTGGTTTATACTGACAGACCAGGAGCATATAAAGCCGTTCCCCAGCCCCACGTTCAATTGACTGCTTCTCTTGCTGCTTCTTCCTACGTATTCTCTGCTCCACCCTTTCCACCATGAGGAGATACCTGGTGACCCTGACAGAGTCTCTGCCACAGCTCCAGGATTCTCTCTCCTCTGCATGCAATGGGCCTCTCCGATACTTGATCCTCAGCTGGATCCTCACTTTCAATCACTGGTTCTTCACCTTCCTCACAACCAGTAAGGATCGGACGATGGCCTATCTGCAGACCACAGACCCACTGTCTCTAACATTGGTGGCCCTGGACACCCCGAGACCACAGTTCCTGCTGCTGGGGCAGGGATGGGACAGCAGTGATATCTCAGTGGGGAGTGAGACCAGAGGAAATGTTCACCCTCCCAGTCTCAGCTCCATCTCTCACCTCAGCCTGGTTTCCATCTGTTGTTCAATGTTCCCCTGTGGCTCCTCACCAGACGTTGCCTCTGCCTCTGACACGGAGAGTCCATCGCTCTCAGTCTGACACCTTCCTGTAACAGACCCGACATCAGTGAACTCTGACCATTGGGACTCTGCCCACCTCAGACTCGTCCCTCACCCTCGGGAGCTCCCTCTCAACACACCGTCCCTCACCCTCGGGAGCTCCCTCCAACACACCGTCCCTCACCCTCGGGAGCTCCCTCTCAACACACTATCCCTCACCCAGGGGAGCCTCCTTGCACCAGACCATCCTGCTACCTCCGGTCTGTTCCTCACCCTGAGGAGGTCCCACTCAACTCACTGTCCCTTAGCCCCAAGAACCCCCTCACACCGACTACCCCACTTCCTCAGTAGCTCCCTCAGGTCTGTCGCTCACTGCAGGGAGCTCCCTCACATCAGACAGTACAGTACCTCAGAAGCTCCCTCAAGTGTGTCCCTCAAACCCAGCCATCTCTCACCCTAGGGATATCCCTCGTCGGATGGTCCCTTGACCTCAGGAACCCTCTGATTCATCCCTCACCCTAGGGAGCCCCATCACCTCAATCCATCCCACTATCTGAGGAGATCCTTCAGCCCATCTCTGGAGCTGATTCAGCTGACACTGTCCGCTTACCTCACGAGTTCCCTCAGTCCATCCCTCACCCTAGAGTGTTCCCTCACATCAGACCCAACTCTACCTCAGGAGCTACTCAGACCATCACTCAATGTAAGAGGTCCCATGGTCCGAGACCCACCTCAGCTTCAGCTCCTCCCTCAGCCTCAAACACTCCCTCACCAAAACCCTCCTCACCCTCAGACACCCCTCACCAACACCTTCCTCATCAATACACTGCTCAACCTCAGACTCCCTCTCACTGAGACCCTCGCTCACCATCAGACCCTGCTCATCTGCATTCCCTTCCTCACTGAAACCCTTATCATCAGACCCTCCCTCACTGAGATCCTCCTCACCCTCCTCATCCCCCCTCACTGACACTCTCAGACCCTCGCTTATCCTCAAACATTCTCTCAGCAAGAAGTTCCTCACTCTCATTCCACCCTAAATGAAGCCCATATCACCGTTGGACCCTCCCTCACTGAGACCCTCCTCAGCCAGCGAGACCCTGCTCAACCTCAGACCATCCCTCAACGAGACCGTCCTCACCTTCAGACCCTCCCTCAATGAAACTCTTACCGTCAGACCCTCCCTCACTGAGACCTTCCTCAGTCTCAGTCAGCGAGACCCCCCTGAACGTCAGACCCTCCCTCACCGAGACCCTCCTCACCCTCAGACCCTCCCTCGCCGAGACCCTCCTCACACACACAGACTCAGGCAGAGCTCGAGCCTCGGGTAGATAAATTGACCAATGACTGAGGGACGGAGGTGGGGCTAGAAGGATTGGCGGACTGACCGACCAATAAAGAAGCGAGGAAGGTGGGGCTCGCGCTGCAGGCAAATGAATCGACCAGGGACGGAGGGAGGAGCTCACGAGACTACGGTTTACCTGAACAAAGACGGAGCTCGGGGGTGGGAGGAGTTACCTGAGCAGTGACGTAAGGCGAAGTGCGCATGCGGGTGAATTGACCAATGACAGGGCGGAAGGTGCGGCTCGTGCGACAGGGAGATTAACTGACCTGTGAACTCAGCTCAGTATCCAACACTGACACATTGCTGGTGTGGGGGAATTTATCCTGCGAACTGTCCCTCTCTCACCCTCTCTGTCCATTATATTTCTGTGAATTCAGCCCAGCGTCCAATGTAGACACAATTGTGTGCAGTCAGAAATGAAAATGAGTGTGAACTACATTGCAATCACGAATCAGAACTGGGCTGTCTGAACAAAATTGTCCCTCTCCCACCCCCTCTGTCCATTATATTCCTGTAAACTCAGCCCAGTGTCCAACACTGACACATTGCTGGTGTGGGGGGATTTATCCTGCGAACTATCCCTCTCTCACCCTCTCTGTCCATTATATTCCTGTGAACTCAGCCCAGTGTCCAACACTGACACATTGTGGTGTAGGGAGATTTATCCTCTGAACTGTCCCTCTCTCACCCTCTCTGTCCATTATATTCCTGTGAACTCAGCCCAGTGTCCAACACTGACACATTGCTGGTGTGGGGGATTTATCCTTGAACTGTCCCTTTCTCACCCTCTCTGTCCATTATATTCCTGTAAACTCAGCCCAGTGTCCAACACTGACACATTGCTGGTGTGGGGGATTTATCCTGTGAACTGTCCCTCTCTCACCCTCTCTGTCCATTATATTCCTGTAAACTCAGCCCAGTGTCCAACACTGACACATTGCTGGTGTGGGGGGATTTATCCTTGAACTGTCCCTCTCTCTCCCTCTCTGTCCATTATATTCCTGTGAACTCAGCCCAGTGTCCAACACTGACACATTGCTGGTGTGGGGGGATTTATCCTGTGAACTGTCCCTCTCTCACCCTCTCTGTCCATTATATTCCTGTATATTCAGCCCAGTGTCCAACACTGACACATTGCTGGTGTGGGGGGATTTATCCTGTGAACTGTCCCTCTCTCACCCTCTCTGTCCATTATATCCCTGTAAACTCAGCCCAGTGTCCAACACTTACACATTGCTGGTGTGGGGGGATTTATCCTGTGAACTGTCCCCCTCTGTCCATTATATTTCTGTGAATTCAGCCCAGTGTCCAACGTAGACACAATTGTGTTGCAGTCGGAAATGCAAATGAGTGTGAACTACATTGCAATGACGAATCGGAACTGGACTGTCTAAACAGAATTGAATTACTGGTGTGGCAAGGACTCACATAGACCAGACCAATGGAGGTTTAAAGATGAAAGTTGCAGAAATACAAAGAAGTGCATCGATCATAGGACTGTACAGCAGGGTAATATGCCCTTCTGTCCTCAATGTTCTGTCGAACCAGTTGAAAACTAAATCAAAAACACCCTAAAGCTAATCCATCCTACTTACACAATGTCTATATCCCTCCATCTTACCCCTCACATTTCCTCTGAACCTACCCCCTGTCACCTTCAATGTCTGCCCTCTGGTATTAGACATTTCAACCCTGGGAAACAGATACTCCCTGTCTCCTCTATCTCTGCCTCTCATAGTCATATAAACCTCTATCTGATCTCCCCTCAGTCTCCGACGCTCTGGAGAAAACAACTCAGGTTTATCCAGCCTCTCATGTTAGCACATTCTCTCTAAACCAGACAGCATCCTGGTAAACCTCTTGTGTGACCTGTCCAAAACCTCAACATCCTTCCTTTGTTGGGTTGACTAGAACTCCACACAGTACTCCAGGTGAGGCCGAACCAGACTTTATACACACGGCATTGATCTCCTGGTCCTCCATGTCCTTTTCCTTGGTAATCACTTGAGCAATGTACTGTACTCATTAATACCTCATTCACATTGTCCACACCCAAACAAATGTTCCCCCTTTATCCGGTAGTGTTCCTACCCTCTCCATAGTTATCCTCTTGCTCGATGTATGTATACTGTAGGATCCCTTGGAATGCTATTTTCTAATGACTTTTCATGGCCTCTCCTGGCTTTCCTAAATCCCTTTGTTAGTTCATTTCTGCCTTCTTTACACTCCTCATGTGCTTCAATTGATCCTGACTTCTGAAGGTTTACATACTTTTTCTTTTTCACCTTGACTGAATACATCACTTCTCTGCATATCCAAGGCTCTCTTCTCCTTCCATTCCTGTCCTTCTTTCGAACAGGAACACACCTTTCCTGTACTCCGTGTAATTGACCTTTAAACACCCTCTACTAGTCTGATGTGGACTTGCCAGAAAAAAGGTGTTCCCAATTAACCCTTCTGAGTTCCTGCCTCATCCCCTTCGTAATTTGCCCTACTCCAATTTAAAACTCTCCCACAAGATCCATACCGATCCTTATAGACAATAGACAATAGGTGCAGAAGTAGACCATTCGGCCCTTCGAGCCTGCACCGCCATTCTGAGATCATGGCTGATCATCTACTATCAATACCTGGTTCCTGCCTTGTCCCCATATCCCTTAATTCCCCTATCCAGAAGATACCTATCTAGCTCCTTCTTGAAAGCATCCAGAGAATTGGCCTCCACTACCTTCCGAGGCAGTGCATTCCAGACCCCCACAACTCTCTGGGAGAAGAAGTTTTTCCTTAACTCTGTCCTAAATGACCTACCCCTTATTCTCAAAACATGCCCTCTGGTACTGGACTCTCCCAGCAGCTGGAACATATTTCCTGCCTCTATCTTGTCCAATCCCTTAATAATCTTATATGTTGCAATCAGATCCCCTCTCAATCTCCTTAATTCCAGCGTGTACAAGCCCAGTTTCTCTAACCTCTCTGCGTAAGACAGTCTGGACATCCCAGGAATTAACCGCGTGAATCTACGCTGCACTTCCTCTACAGCCAGAATGTCCTTCCTTAACCCTGGAGACCAAAACTGTACACAATACTCCAGGTGTGGTCTCACCAGGGCCCTGTACAAATGCAAGAGGATTTCCTTGCTCTTGTACTCAATTCCCTTTGTAATAAAGGCCAACATTCCATTAGCCTTCTTCACTGCCTGCTGCACTTGCTCATTCACCTTCAGTTACTGATGAACAAGGACTCCTAGATCTCTTTGTATTTCTCCCTTACCTAACTTTACACCGTTCAGATAATAATCTGCCTTCCTGTTCTTACTCCCAAAGTGGATAACCTCACACTTATTCACATTAAACGCCATCTGCCAAGTATCTGCCCACTCACTCAGCCTATCCAAGTCACCATGAATTCTACTAACATCCTCATCACATGTCACACTGCCACCCAGCTTAGTATGATCAGCAAACTTGCTGATATTACTCTCAATGCCTTCATCTAAATCGTTGATGTAAATCGTTAACAGCTGTGGTCCCAATACCGAGCCCTGTGGCACCCCACTAGTCACCACCTGCCATTCCGAGAAACACCCATTCACCATTACCCTTTGCTTTCTATCTGCCAACCAGTTTTCTATCCTTGTCAATATCTTCCCCCCAATGCCATGAGCTCTGATTTTACCCACCAATCTCCTGTATGGGACCTTATCTATCACTATCCTGACAGTTAAAGAGTTGTGGTCACTGTTCCCTAACTGCTCACCCACTGAAAGGTCAGTCACCTGGCCAGGCTCAGTACCCAACACCACGTCCAGTACAGCCCCTCCTCTCGATGGATTGTCCACATATTGATTAAAGAATCCCTCCAAATATACCTAACAAATTCTGCCCATACATAGATCAGTTCAGTTTATTGTCATTTAGAAACCACAAATGCAATGCAGTTAAAAAATGAGACTACGTTCCTCCAGAATGATATCACAAAAGCACATGACAAAACAGACTACACCAGAAAATCCACATAACATTTGGTAATCCCCAAATCCAGAGTCCGGAGAGGCTGCTGCGTATTAATATCGTGCTACCATTTTAGTGTGTTCCCGGGAAAGGAGCTCCAAACCCACCAGATAAAACAACTATCCAGACACACCAAGTCAGGAGACCAACTCTACCACCCAACAAACCAAAAACTAAAGCTACAAGACCTACACAAAAACACATAGTTACATATAGTTATAGTTAACATATAGTTACAACAGTGCAGACAATACCGTAATTGATAAAAAAAAAACAGACCATGGGCACAGTAAAAATAGTCCAAAGATGTTAAAAGGCTATAAGTTCGAAAGAAACCACCACACAGTTTCCACAAGTCCTCAGGGTCCCGACAGACTCACCATCCAACGCAGGCAGCAGAAGGGAATACCCCCGCTATGGACTTCCAAGGCGCCACCGGACTCAGCCTCGCAGACGCAGCACAGAATGAAAGCTCCATCGGACCCAGCCTCACAGACGCAGCACACAGTGAAAGCGCCCTGACCGCAGCAGACTCCGAGTTCGTCGAACCTCCGAGCCTCCGACCATCCCCTCCGGCACAGCCTCCCTGAGCATCATCCTCTGCCGAGCGCACGGCCAACGGCCATCGGCACTAAGCGACCCCGAGGACTGGGGGCCTGATCTTCTCAGCAGAGACCTGGACCTCACAACAGCAGCAGCAACGAAGAAAGCCTTCCTGGAGATTTCCAGATGTTCCTCTGTGCTCCCACATCCATTTTTCATCAGATTAGGATTGTGCACAGCACCCTGCTTAACAAATAACAGATATCAACTCCCATCATGCCAGACAGAAAAAAATAAATGGACTGCACAGGAAGTGCAAAATATAAATATCCAGTTGTAGTTACAAAAAGAGCGTTAATCTGCATGATGAAAATCTGATCATCTTGAGAGTGACACAGGAACACACACAAAATGCTGGAGAAACTCAGCAGGTCAGGCAGCATCTGTGGAAAAGCATCATCAGTCGAGGATTCAGTCCTGATGCAGGGTCTTGGCCTGAAACGTGGAGTGTTAACTCTTTTCCATAGATACTGCTCTTCCAGCATTTTGTGTGTGTTGCTCTGGATTTCCAGCATTAGAAGATGTTCTCGGGAAGACTGACACAAGACCGGGAACTCTTAAGAGTTACAATTTGAAAACCAATAATAGACAAGCAATGTGGCTTACACCAGAAGTGAACGGCAAATTAATTAAAATAGAATTGGACACCGGCTCAGCTGTTTCAGTCATTCCACAAAATCAGATTGAACGCCATTTCAAAGATATTAAACTGAAGCCTGTAGATATCCAGCTGAGAACTTATACTGGAGAAGAGATCACTCCGGTGGGAATAACATACGTAACAATGAAATGCAACAGCCACTTTGGACGTGTATGTGCTAAAAGCAAGAGGGCCAGTGTTGTGGGGATGGGTTCGCTGAGACAACTACAGCCTGACTGGAGATCCAGCCACCATTTGTGTGTCACATCCCCTGTAAGAGTCAACTGAAAGTGAATTAAGCAAGGTCATGGATGATGCCACAGCAGTGTTCAAGGATCCCATTGGAAAACTCAACCGTATCACGGGTAAAACTGTGTTGAATGAACATCCCACACCCAAGTTTAGCAAAGCCCGACCAGTTCCTTAGACTATCCATGATAAAGTAGCCAGTGAGCTGGATCACATGGAGGCTGAGGAAATTCTGTCCAAGCTCGAGTGGAACCCGTGAGCAATGCCAGTGGTCCCAGTAGCCGAGAAGAATGGGTCTGTCCAGATCTGTGGTGATTTTCAGATCACCATCAACCCAGTACCGAAAGTAGATCGATACCTTCTGCCTGGGATGGAGGGGACCGCTGCAAACTTTTCTGGAGGAAAACACTTGAGCAAAGTGGACTTAGCTGAGGCTCACCTACAGAGGGAGATGAAAGAAGAGTCCATAGTGTTTCTCACCATAAACACTCACAAAGGGGTTTTCTGCTTATTTTTGGAGGAGCATTTCCACCTGCTGTCCAGCCACTCAGTGTTACCGAGATGACCGGTCAGGATGACAAGGAACATCGCTAAAACCTCAAGACAGAGTTAAAAAGATTAAAAGATTATGGCCCAGAACATGACACAACAACTGTAACTTCTTTAAACCAAACATCACTTCCTTGATGCACAAGGATTACACAAGTGTGCTGAGAAAATTCAAGCAGTGGTGGATGCCCCGAGGCCACAGGACATGTCAGAGTTGTGGTCCTTTTTAGGATTTGTTAATTCCTGCCAAACCTGGCTACTGTCCTCCACTCCTTACACCCGTTATCACAGATGGGGAAGAGATGGAAATGGACAAAAGGTAAAGGAAATGGTGACAATACACACTGCACTCACACATCGTGATCCACACTGTCTAGTGAAGCTTGCCCGTGACACCTCACCTTATGGTACAGGTGCAGTCATGTCACAAGTTCCGGGTGATGGACGTGAACACCCCACAGCCTCTGCATCACGTTGTCTTCATGCTGCAGTGACAAACAACACACACAGATCGACAGAAAGGCCTCACGTCTGCTTTGGGGTGTAAAATGTTTTAACCAGTGCTAATATGGGTGAGGCTCAATGCTTCAAAAGTCACACTTGCCAAGCGTAGTGATCCCTCAAGTCAGGAAAGACATGATACCATCAGAGCAAGAAAACCTCCATCCATAGTGATTCAATCTTTAGGCCTGAATGGGACAATTTAAAATTGACTCTGCATATATGTCTGTCTATAGTAGTTATATTGTATAGTGTACCGTGTAGAAAAAGTTGAGATGCATTCTCCATTGAATTGGAGTTTATAGCTAAGCAGCTAGGAATAGTATGTGTTTAATATTTCAGTAATATTGTAATTATATTGTTGATTAAACATTCTTGTTTGTTTAAATAATTCATTATGGATTATCTGTAAAAATTAACACAGTGCATGCGTCATGAAGCTACCTCGTGATACGTGTGTGCCTCGCTTAAAGTTAAAAAAACAAAGTTAGACTCACATTCCCGCTCCCGTGTCATTCTTTTCATTAGTTTAATGTTTTGTAGTTACTAAACACAGCAGGTATCCATCTCCACTCATCCCTCTTACCTGCTGTTGATCCACAACCTCCTGTGCTGTAGCAGATCAAGCCTCTTCCAGGTATTTGATAGGTTCTATTCGGATTGATTCAGGAATTGTGGAATTACGTGAGTGTAGCAGATATTAATTCAATCCAGAACCAGTCTTCAGTGCTTAATGGAAATTGCAGGCAAGATAATTAGCTTGAAGATATTCTTGCTGTATTTTTATACGACTTAATTTATATTCTGTACATTTCTTATTGTAATTTATAGTATTTTCTGTCTTACACTGTACTGCTGACACAAAACAACAAATTTCATGACATATGTCAGTGTTATTAAACTTGATTCAGATACTGAAAAGAACAGCTTTGCAATCAAAGTTCAAAGTAAATTTATTAACAAAGTAAGTATACATCACCATATACTACCCTGAGACTCATTTTCTTACAAGCATTCACGTGAAAATAAAGCATGATGCAATTTATGAAAATCTACACTTAAATAAAGACCGACAAACAGCCGACGTGCAAAGGAAGACCGATTGTGCAGAAACGGTCTCCCTTCTCCACAAGCTGTTTGGCAATGTTCATTTATTTTGCGTCTTTATGATATTACTTTTAATAACAGTCATAAATTAATGTAACATCACAACTGAAGTAAAACAGAAATACATTCTTAATTAAAGTCACCGTGGATTATTGGAAATACAGAAACAATTACAGAGACACTTCCCAGGAATCTGAATGTGTCTTTTATTGCTTGGATTAAACCCATTATTACATTCAATCGCTGAGAAATAATGAAAGATGAAAGAGTGATATGTTACTGATAATAAACCTGATTCTCAATGGTAGATACACAGTCTAATTGATGCTAATAATATTTCACTGATATTGGATTCCCCACCACCATCACACAACCCACTGAAACCTCACACTCCCCACCACAACCCATGAACACTTCACACATCGTCCATCACCCTGTGATATGTTGGACGAACATGATCGGAGATCTTCCCTCTCAGTTATTTCCCTTGTCACATTTGCTCTTGGACAGGATGTGCTTGCAGGGGAGCTGTTCCCTCAGTATCTCACGTATCTGTGGACCAGGGATGTTGATGGTGAGTGACGGGTGAAGAAACACGGTTAGACCGCACTGTGTGGGGGATCAGGACAGCAGAGAGACCCTCCTCTCATCACCCACAAAATCCATCACTTACCACCAGGAGATTCCCTTCTTCACACCAAGAGCTACATTCCCTATACACCAGGAAAATTCAATTCCTCAGAAATCACCATCAACCCCTTCCCAAACCCCATCCCTTCACCAGGAAAATCTGCTCCTCCAAACATCCCACAACAAGGGTCCACCTTCTCTCGGGATCAGAGAAATTCCTGTGCTCCAAACTGGGGATAGAGCTTCCCGGAAAATGGAATCAGCTTTTCCTTCAGACCTGAGAAAAACCCTCCCCTCTCACAGAATGCCCCTTACCCCCTCCAACAGGGGATTGTCCTCATCCCCGGATCAGGGAATTCTCCTCAACCCGAGGCCAGAGAATACCTCTCAGCCCTCTCAGATCAGGGGATTGTCCTCACCTACTGAGACCAGGAAGTGCCTCTCACCCCTCTCGGATCAGGGGATTGTCCTCACCCGCAGAGGCCAGAGAATGGCATTCAACTCCCTCTCACCCTCGTACCAGGGAATTCTCCTCACCAACTGAGACCAGGGATTCCCACCTCTCCTCCCACCCTGTCCAGGAAATTTCCACCCTCCTCGGACTAGGGGATCTCCTTACCCCGAGGGCAGAGAATGCCTCTCATTCCCCTTGGACCAGGAAACACCTCTCATCCCCCAAGACCAAGGGATTTCTACCACACCCCCACCTCAGACCAAGGGATTCTCGTCAACCCCTAAGACCAGAAGATTTTCCTCACCCGGAAGATAAGGCGATGCCCCCCTCCCTCAGACCAGGGGATTTCC
Source organism: Hemitrygon akajei (assembly GCF_048418815.1). Taxonomy (NCBI): domain Eukaryota; kingdom Metazoa; phylum Chordata; class Chondrichthyes; order Myliobatiformes; family Dasyatidae; genus Hemitrygon; species Hemitrygon akajei. The sequence continues at coordinate 1,945,012 of NW_027331974.1, read as the reverse complement.
CCACTCGGACTCTGGGATTTCCCCTCTCCAGACCAGGATACTCCCTTCAACCCCTCAATCTGGGAGTTTCACTCACCAGCTCCCAAAACCAGGCAAGTTCCTTTCCGTACCACACAGAAACCCACCTCCTCACAGACCTGTGAAACTGATTCCCTGGTGCAGTGTATTGCTGTCTCCCAAACTGAGACCAGACGTATCTCCCCCTTTCCCAGACAGTTCTGACCAAGGGTCTCTGAGCTGAAACATTAACTCCATAACGAATGGAATCACGTCCTCTAAACCTGTAAATCAGCATATCCCATAAACACCAGACGATTCACAGAATGGGAGATAAACGTTCCTATAAAACGGGCACCAGAGGAAAATGTTTCCCCAAACCAGGGGAACCGCTGCTCTGCTAACAATGGGGAACCCTGAGCAGGAAAGTCACAAAGTGATTGCTGAGACCATGGGGGAGATGCAAAGCTGAAGGGATATGAGTGGAGATGGTCGGTCGGTGGGAACTCGTTGCCAGTGGAGGAGGAAGGCAGGTTGGGAACTGACTGTCCAAGGCTACGTATGTGCCCGGATAAGGAGCACACAATGTACACAGGAATAAGGGATTTAGAGGAATGGTGGGACAACGAGGGGACAATGATCACTGTAAATAGTTTGTCTTTGGAAGTCGTGTATAATGGGCTGGAGGTGGGGAGACGGGGAGATGGTGTTTATCAGGTGGTGGGGCAGTCCCCATTCCCACTGAGTGTATTTAGGGCAGAGATTGATCGGAAAGAGGGTTTGGCTTACAGGGAGAAAGTGCCATAGTAAAACACATTCATGGAACAGACTTCATGGGCCCAATGGCCTAATTCTGTTCTTATATCCTGCGTTGGGTGGTGACTGAGGACGGGGAGTCTCTGGTGACTCAGATGTAATCATTTCAGGGTTGGGTGTTTCACCGTTCATCGGGAAGGGAGAGTCACTGATTATTGACCTGGATTGACCAAAGGCACATGAATCAGAATCTCCACCTCTGGGAATGAATGTGGACAACATGCCTCACTTGATTGAGGTAGGCCTCTCGCTCCCGGGGGTCTCCCAGGTTGTTCTGCCCAAGGTACAGCACTTGGACACTGCTGATCATCTCCTCACACTCCTCATCTGACAGGAGCCCGTTCACTGGAAGATTGAGAAAAGTGTTCAGTCAGAGCAGATCCAGAGACAGCAGACTCACATGGTGTGATGGGTGGTTGGGCTGGAGTGTTGGTGATGGTAAGCACGGGGACCCAGGCTGACCCCAGGTTCCCCTCCTGCCCATCGTTCCAGTAACCAGTCCCTCCCCCATCCACCACCAGCCTCTCTGTGTAAGCACGGGGACCCAGGCTGACCCCAGGTTCCCCTACTGCCCATCGTTCCAGTAACCAGTCCCTCCCCCATTCACCACCAGCCTCTCTGTGTAAGCACGGGGACCCAGGCTGACCCCAGGTTCCCCTCCTGCCCATCGTTCCAGTAACCAGTCCCTCCCCCATCCACCACCAGCCTCTCTGTGTAAGCACGGGGACCCAGGCTGACCCTAGGTTCCCCTCCTGCCCATCGTTCCAGTAACCAGTCCCTCCCCCATCCACCACAAGCCTCTCTGTGCAACGTTTAAATTCACTTTGCTTTCCCTGGCTAGATTTTATTTCAGTAAGGGAAGTGTGTATGTTAGCTGCAGCCAGTAAAGATTGGTATGGTCAATAATACAAAGAAGAACAAGTTTTTCAAAGCATCGCATGACGTATAGAACTGAAGGGGGAATATCTAACCATATCCAATGGAATGTGGATTGAAGAGAAATTTGACCCCAAGTCCTTGTTGAAAGTTGGATATTGTGGGGGGGCTTCGGCTCTCAGAGGGAGAGCAATGACATCTAGAGAGGGATCGAGATCTTTGGGTGATAGAGCACTACAGCACAGAAACAGGCCCTTCAGCCCATCTAGTCCTTGCCAAACTATTATTCTGCTTCGTCCCATCTACCCGCACCGGGACTGTGTCCCTCCAAATCCCTCCCATCCATGTACTTATCCAAACTTGTGTTACATGTTGAAATCAAACCCAGATCCACCACTTCTGCTGGAAGCTCGTTGTACACTCTCACTACCCTCCGAGTGAAGAAGGTCCCACTCAGGCTTCCCTCAAATATTTCACCTTCCACCCTTAACCCATGAACTCTCGTTCCAGTCCCCCCCAACCTCAGTGGGAAAAGACCGCTTGCATTTACCCTGTCTGTACCCCTCACAATTTTGTATACCTCTATCAAATCTCCCCTCTGTCCCCTACATCCCCGGGAATAAACTCCTAACCTATCCAACCTTTTCCCAAAACTCAAGTCCTCAAGTTCTGGCTACATCCTTGTAAATTTTCTCTGCTCTCTTTCAATCTCATTGATATCTTTCCTGTAGGTAGGTGACCAGAACTGCATACAATCTCCAAATTAATCCTCACCAATGTCTTGTACAACTTCAGCATAGCATCTCAACACTTGCAGTCAGTACTTTTATTTATGAAGGCCAATGTGCCAAAAGCTCACTTTATAACCCTATCTACCTGTGGCACCACTTTCAAAGCATTATGGATCTGTATTCCCAGATTCCTCTGTTCTACCGCACCGTTCCCTGTGTGAGTTTGAACCTGCTTTACATTCCCAAAGTGCGATCATGCTTGTCTGCATTAAATTCCATCTGCCATTTCCCCAGCTCATCCAGATCCTGCTACAGATATTGATAGCCTTCCTCACGCCCACTATGCCCCCAGTGTTGGTGTCTTCCACACACTGGCCGAGTCAGTTTACCTTGGTCTCATACAGAACAGAGATCAGTGAAGTACAGGAACAGGCCATTCGGCCCACAATGTTGTACTGGACCAGCTAAAAAGTAAATCAAAAACATCCAAAATCCAGTCCCTTCTTCCCACACAATGTCCAAATCCCTCTATCTTCCTCACATCCATCTGTTAATCTAAATGTCCTTTAAAAGCCCCTAATGTATTTGCCTCTACCATCATACCAGGCAGCGATTTCCAGGCATCCACCATTCTGTGAGTAAAAAACACCCCTCACATCCCCCTTGAACCTACCCCTCTCTCACCTTCAATACCTGCCCTTTGGAGTTGGACACTTCAACCCTGGGAAACAGACCCTCCTTATCTGCTCTATCTCAGCCTTTCATAATCATAAAAACCTCGATCAGATCTTCCCTCAGCCTCCACTGTTCCAAAGAAAATAACCCAAGTTTTCTGCCCCATCCACACCCCTTGCACTAAGGTGGTCCCAGTTTACATGAGGGAAGTTGAAACCCCCCATGACAACAACTCCATTATTTTTACACATTTCCTGAACCTGATTACATATCTATTCAATGTCCCGGTGACTACTGGGGGTGTGTTGTTCAATCCCATCAGTGTGATTGCACCCTTCCACCCAATGTCTGACCCTTAACCTGATTACATATCTATTCAATGTCCCGGTGACTACTGGGGGTGTGTTGTTCAATCCCATCAGTGTGATTGCACCCTTCCACCCAATGTCTGACCCTTAACCTGATTACATATCTATTCAATGTCCCGGTGACTACTGGGGGTGTGTTGTTCAATCCCATCAGTGTGATTGCACCCTTCCACCCAATGTCTGACCCTTAACCTGATTACATATCTATTCAATGTCCCGGTGACTACTGGGGGTGTGTTGTTCAATCCCATCAGTGTGATTGCACCCTGGGTTCCACCCAATGTCTGACCCTTAACCTGATTACATATCTATTCAATGTCCCGGTGACTACTGGGGGTGTGTTGTTCAATCCCATCAGTGTGATTGCACCCTTCCACCCAATGTCTGACCCTTAACCTGATTACATATCTATTCAATGTCCCGGTGACTACTGGGGGTGTGTTGTTCAATCCCATCAGTGTGATTGCACCCTTCCTACCCAATGTCTGACCCTTAACCTGATTACATATCTATTCAATGTCCCGGTGACTACTGGGGGTGTGTTGTTCAATCCCATCAGTGTGATTGCACCCTGGGTTCCACCCAATGTCTGACCCTTAACCTGATTACATATCTATTCAATGTCCCGGTGACTACTGGGGGTGTGTTGTTCAATCCCATCAGTGTGATTGCACCCTTCCTACCCAATGTCTGACCCTTAACCTGATTACATATCTATTCAATGTCCCGGTGACTACTGGGGGTGTGTTGTTCAATCCCATCAGTGTGATTGCACCCTGGGTTCCACCCAATGTCTGACCCTGAACCTGATTACATATCTATTCAATGTCCCGGTGACTACTGGGGGTGTGTTGTTCAATCCCATCAGTGTGATTGCACCCTTCCTACCCAATGTCTGACCCTTAACCTGATTACATATCTATTCAATGTCCCGGTGACTACTGGGGGTGTGTTGTTCAATCCCATCAGTGTGATTGCACCCTGGGTTCCACCCAATGTCTGACCCTGAACCTGATTACATATCTATTCAATGTCCCGGTGACTACTGGGGGTGTGTTGTTCAATCCCATCAGTGTGATTGCACCCTTCCTACCCTGGGTTCCACCCAATGTCTGACCCTTGCATTATGTCTCCCGAGTGCAACTTGACATTGTCAGAACTTCTCAACGCCAAATCAATTATGAGCAATTTCTCCTACACGAGCACAAATTTTTGTATAATCAAAAACCGCTTTTTCCATATCCATGTCTTGCTTGTGGAAGAATTCCACCCCTCCTGCACATCTCTGAAACATCTGCATGCCAGTTCCACAGGGCAGTCAGAGCAAGGCCTCCCCCCACCCCCTGGGCTGTAAGTGGTAGAGTTTGGGGGACAGGGAATGCCAGTCGCTGTTTGGGGAGATGCTCCATACAGACCCCAACCACACAAAGGCCAGATGCATCAGAAAGGGTCCCTGTGATCAGGAGTACCTGACGGTCCCCCATCAGAACTTAGTGGTTACCTGGGATCATCTCAGAGGCTCTGCATATGGCGTCCGTCGGCTTCTCCTGCCCGGCGTCGGGGCTTGTCCTCCTACCTGGATCTGGGACGAGAGAAGGTCCAGGTGAGAAATGGAGTTTGGAGGAATAGTCCAGGGCTGAGACTGATTCTTCCTGCTACGTCCACACACCAGCCAGTTCTGTTCTTCCACCACACTCCCCCAGTCTCTCCACCAGGCTCAGTTCCATCGCTCTGACACATTGCACACACAGACTCCTTCCCAATTCCCCCATTTGCTCATCCCCAACCTCCTCCGTCATTCAGAAGGACAGGCTCGTAGGCAGAGGAAGTGGGGTGGCTCTCTTGGTAAAAAATAAAATCAAATCCTTAGAAACAGGTGAATAATATTGGAAGATGTTGAATCCTTGGGGGTTGAGTTAAGAAAATGCAAGGATAAAAAGACCCTGTTGGGGGTTATATACAGGATTCTCAACAGTAGCCAGGATGTGGGGTAGAATTTACAACGGGAGATAGAAAAGGCAGGAAAAAAGAGCAAAGTTACGATAGTCATGGGGGATTTCAATATGCAGCAGATTAGGAAAATCAGATTGGGGCTGGATTCCAAGAGAAGGCATGAAAGTGGAGTTCGCCAAAGTTGATTGAAAGGGAATACTTGCAGTGATGACAGTAGAACAGCAAAGGCTGGAATTTCTGGAGCAATTCAGAAGGTGCAGGATAGATAAATCCCAAAGAAAACGAAGTCTTAAATGGAGGATGATGCAACCATGATGACAAGGGAAATCAAAGTCAGCATAAAAGCAAAAGAGAGGGCATGTAATAGAGCAAGAATTAGTGGGAGGTTCGAGGATTCAGAAGCTTTTAAAAGCCAATAGAAGGTAACTGAAAAAAAAGAAAAAAGATGCAATATGGAAGTAAGTTAGCCAATAATAAAAAAGAGCACACAAAAAGATTTTTTAGATAAATCAAGGGTAAAAGAGAGTGGATATTAGACCAATGCAAAATGATGCTGTAAATACACGTAACACACATGTAAGATTCAAAATTAAGATGTGCGTTTCTGACAGGTCCGGGTTAAAGTCAAAGGACAACTGTGATTTAATTATGTTTAGGGACAAATGTGATTTAATTATATCTGGGTTAAAGTCTGTAAACAAGTGTGATCTAATTATGAATGCAGAAGCCTTGACAAAATTAACTGTTTGTGGAATCATTGAAGTCCTGAGATATGGACTATTGTTTTACAGAAACGTGTAAAAAAACAACTCCAAATATGGAATGGGAAAACACTGTGTACCTCCCGAGTCAGGGAAGGGAGGGGTAAGGAAGAAGGATAAAACCTGCTGCCCTGTAAGGTTCAGGGTTCCCTTCTCTGAAGGGGCCCAGCTCTGCAGAACTGTTAATAAACTTTGTTTCCTTGAATTTGTCTTGAAGCCATTATTCGGGAGCGTGGCTCGTTTCTGACAACACACACAAATTAATATCACCACTTGTAGATTCATAAATAATAAGGTGCATTTGTGACACAATTTAAAAGGTAGACCGCATCATGCTTCAAGTGTGATGTGACCTGGCAGGACGCTGGGAGTTCAGTGTCTGACAGCCTGGGGAAAGAAGTTGTTTCCCATCCTAATAGCTCTTGCGTCAGTCTTTACGATGGAAGAAACCAGCTGTACATCTGAAACTGGAGAGTGTCGTGGGGTAAGAGTGAGTGAACTTGCTAATACTAAGGAGAAGGTGCTTGGGAAGTCGTAAGGGTTGAAGGTAGGTAAATCACCCGGACCAGATGGACTACACCCCAGGGCTTTGCAAGAGATGACGGCATTAGTAGGGGTATTTCAACAAAACTGGATTCTGGAATGGAGGCTAGTGAAGTTATCCACTCTGATTCAGCAGCCTGATGGTTGAAGGGTAACAACTGTTCTTGAACTAGTGATGTGAGACGCAAGACTCCTGTATCTCCTGCCCAATAGCAGTGGGAAGAGACGATAGTCTGGGTGGTAGGAGTCCTTGATCATGGATGCTGACCACACCACTTTTAACAGTCTTCGCCATTCTTGTGTACTGATGTGGGACTGGGACAAATCAGTCTTGAGGGGCCGGGACATCTTCTGCTCCTGGTGTGTTGTCTTCTTGCATAATGGGATGAGGGGCCTCAGGAGGTAACTCTGGAGCAGTGTCCTGGTCTCATTCCACACACTGATCAGCAGATTAAATGGCCACAGAAAACTGCCACTGGGGGAATGTGGAGACAATAACGTGTGATTAGGATAGGATCAGTGTCAATGGTGTTTGATGGTCAGCACGTACCCAGTGGGCCAAAGAGCCTGTTTCTGTGTTGTATGACTGTGATTCTTTCTCCCCTCCTCTCTCACCTCTGCTGTCTTTCACTTTCTCACTCTCCCAATCCCCTCCCCAATGCATTGTTTTTGACCTGTGTCTATGATGTGAAAACCCCTCTGTTCTCAGTCTGTTTGCATCCGGTGGCAAACAGGAAAACAGAACAGGGCAGAATTAGCCGACTGTACACTAGACCTGGTTTACACTAACATACCAGGGGCATATAAAGCTGTTCCCCCGCCCCACACTGGGCTCTCAGATCACTTGTCTGTTATGCTAATTCCAGCATACAAACCACTGATCAAACTGGCCAAACCAGTTCTGAGGGAGCAATCTCAGCATTGCAGGACTGCTTTGAAACACAAACTGGAGAATGTTCAGAAAGGCTGCTACCTATGTCAACCACGTAACATCGAGGAATCTGTGGATTCTGTGACCAGCTGCACAGAGAAGTGTACTGAGACTGTTACCATCACAAAACACATCCGTGTGGGGCCAGTCAGAATCCATGGCTCACTGCAGAGGGCCATGCACGGCTGAGGGATCGTGATGCTGTCTCTGGATCAGAGGGACCAGGACGCCTCACTCCCCGACAGGCTGAATGTCTTTTACGCCCAGTTTGATGCACAGAACAAAGTGCTGGTGAGAGAGACACCCAGGGGAGGAGACCCTCCATCTGGCTGAAGCTGAGGTGAGGAAGACCCTGGCCAGTGTTAACCCACACAAAGCTGATAATATACCAGGTCGGGTTCTGAATGACTGTGCATCCCAGCTAACTGAGGTGCTGACGGATATATTCCACATCTCTCTCAAGCAGTCCATTGCCCCTCAGTTTTCAAGATGGCAACCACCATTCCAGGGCCAAAGAAGGTGACAGTAACCTGTCTAAATTACTATCATCTGGTGGCATTAACATCAGCCATTATGAAATGCTTTGACCAGCTGGTCATGGAGCACATTAAAGCCTCTCTCCCGCCTACATTGCCCCCTTTCCGGTTCACTTTCTGGTTCGGATTGAATTGATCCAATGATGATGCATTAGCCTCTGCCATCCACTCTGTCCTGTCCCACCTGGAAAATGGGGTCTCACATTTATACACCAGTTTGGCATTTAACACCATCATACCCTAGAAACTGCCCTCTCTGGGTGTCAACACGTCCCTCTGTAACTGGATCCTGGACTCTGAATGAAAGGTCACAGTCAGTCTGTGTGGACAGTAAAGTCTCCAGTCCCATTACACTGAGCACTGGCGCTCCCCAGGTCTGTATGCTCAGCCCGCTGCTGACACATGACTGTGTCACGGGATTCAGCTCAAACCCTGTCAACAGCGGTTGTGGCCTCAGCAACAACGATGATGAGTTGGAGTACAGAGAGGAAGTGGAGAGGGTGGTGGACTGGTGTGAGAACAACAACCCCAGTCTGAAGGGGAGGTAAGGGGATTAGGAAGGGTTCCCCTGTGGCCATTACCCTCAGTAACAAGTACATCTCTACGGACAACACAAAAATACAACTGCAGATGCTGTGGATCAAAGAATACATACACAACGCTGGAAGAACTCGGCAGGTCAGGCAGCATCCGTGAGAAAAGAGTAGCCAACGTTTCGGGCCGAGACCCTTCATCAGGAATGGGGAGGAAGAGAGGGCCAAAGCCCAGTACTAGAGATAGGGCAGGGGGTAGGGCCTAGAGGCACCAGGTGGAAAACCAATCGGAGGAAAGATAAAGGGGGGAGGGGAGGGGATAAGCATGAAAGAACTGTAGAGATCTAGTTGAAAGGGGAGAGAGGCAGAGAGGGACCTGGGATAGGGGAAGGGGGACGCGGGGGGAATTACCGGAAACTGGAGAATTCAATGTTCATACCACCAGGCTGGAGGCTACCCAGACGGTAGATGAGGTGTTGCTCCTCCAACCTGAGTTTGGCCTCATCATGGCAGTAGAGGAGGCCATGTATGGACATATCTAGATGGGAATGAGAGGCAGAGTTGAAGTGGGTGGCAAACGGGAGGTCCTGTCTATTGTGAAGGACGGAGCGTAGGTGCTCAACGAAGCGGTCCCCCAAACTGCGTCGGGTCTCGCCGATGTAGAGGAGGCTGCACCGGGAGCACCGGATGCAATAGACGACTCCAGCAGACTCGCAGGTGAAGTGTTGCCTCACCTGGAAGGACTGTCTGGGGCCCGGAATGGTGGTAAGGGGGGAGGTGTGGGGACAGGTGGAGCATTTGCGCTTGCACGGATAAGTGCCAGGTGGGAGTTCTGTGGGGAGGGACGTGTGGACCAGGTAGTCGCGGAGGGAACGATCCCTGCGAAAAGCTGAGAGGGGCAGGGAGGGAAAGATGAGCTTGCTGGTGGGGTCCTGTTGAAGGTGGCGGAAGTTGTGGAGGATAATGTGTTGGATCCGGAGGCTGGTGGGGTGGTAGGTGAGGACAAGGGGAACCCTGTCCCTGTTGTGGTGATGGGAGGATGGGTTAAGGGCTGAAGTGCGGGAAGTGGAGGAGATGCGGGTGAGGGCATCTTTGATGACACCTCTATGGATCCTACTTGGGGGGGGGGGTGACCCATTGGGGCTTGACAACACCAGTCCGGTTTGTGGATGATACCAAGATTGGTGAAATTGTGGATAGTGTGGAAGACGTGCAGAGAATACAGTGTGATATAGATCAGTTGCAGATATGGGCTAAGAAGTGGCAAATGGAGCTTAACCCAGAGAAATGTGAGGTGTTGCACGTTGACAGGGAAAATGAAAGGAGACAGTTCATTGTTAAGGGCAACATCATTAGCAGTGTTGCTGAGCAGAGAGATCTTTGGATTCAAGTTCATAGCTCCTTGAAAGTGGCTACACAGTTCAATAAGGTGGTTAAGAAGGCTTATGGAATGCCTGCTCTTATTAGTCGAGGCATTGAGTTCCAAAGTCAAGAGGTTATGTTGCAACTTTATAAAACTCTGGTTGGGCCACATCTGGACTGTTGCAAACCGTTCTGGTCACATCACTACAGGACAGATGTTGAGGCTTTGGAGAGGGTACAGAAGAGGTTTGCCAGGATGCTCCCCGGTTCAGAGGGCATGAGAGGTTGGATAAACTTCGGTTGTCGTCTCTGGAGCAGAGGAGGCTGAGGGGACATCTGATACAGGTTTATAATATTATGAGAGGCAAAGATAGATTGGACAGAGAGTATCTGTTTCCCAGGGTTGAAATGTCTCATACAGGTATGCATTGAGGATGAGAGGAGTTAGTTTCAAAGGGGATGTGAGGGGTAAGTGTTTTACTCAGAGAGTGATGGATGCCTGGTGTGGTGGTAGAGTCAAATACACGAGAGGCTTTTAAGAGATGTTTAGATAGACACATGGATGTGTGGGAGATGTTGGGATATGGACATTCTGTAGGTTGGAGGGATTAGTCTGTCTGATTTGCTTTGTAGCTGGATCGGCACATTATGGGCTGAAGGAGCTGTTCCTGTGCTTTACTGTTCTATGTTTTATGTCTACATCCTTGAGTGGCCCAGTGAGAGTCCTGACCTTCACTCGATCGAACATCTCTGGCAAGATGACAATAAAGCTGTCTACCGTCACTTCCCAACTAATCTGGCACAGTTTGAGCAAATTTACAGGAGTTAATGGGCAAATCCCATTCCCTTACGTTGTTCAAAGCAAATAAAGACTTATCTGAAAAGACTATTGGCTGTGAGAGGTGGTTCAGTTAAGTACTGAGCAAACGGGATGTTTTTCAGAGAAACTGAATATTCAGCCCCACAAACTACATGGGCATCTCTCTGACCCTCTCTCACCTCACCCCCCGCCCCCCCCCCCACCTTTCTGTCTCACTCTCCGCATCAGCTCAGCAGCCTATTCCAGGAACTCCTCTCAGTTCTGTTAGTGGGTGAATTTGCATCTGTGGCTTTCAACACGTGATACCTGTGTGAGTGAAATGAACAGTCCATTGTTCTCAATCTGTGTGTTTTTTGTTGCCAATGATTTCCTGTTGTTTGCCTCCCACCTTTCTTAAAGAGTGGAGTGACATTTACAATTTCCCATTCCTCCCAAACCATCCCAGAATCTAGTGATTGTTGAAAGATCACTACTGATGCCTCCACAATCATTTCAGCCACCTCTTTCAGAACCCTGGGGTGTAGTCCATCTGGTCCAGGTGACTTATCGACTTTCAGACCTTTCACCTACCCAAGCAACTTCTCCTTAGTAATAGCAACTACACTCACTTCTGCACCCTGACACTCGAATTTCTGGCAGACTGATGGCGTCTTTCACAGTGAAGGCAAATTCAAAATATTTATTAAGCTTGGCCACCTTTCTTAATACTGCATTATGACCTCTCCAGTGTCATTTTCCACTTGTCTCTATTTTACTTTTTGCATTCCTGAAAAACCTTTTGTTTTCTTCTTTTGTATTACTGGCTAATTAATCTTCACATTTAATCTTTTCTCGTTATTGCTTTTTTATTGCCTTCATTTAGTTTTTAAATCCCTCCAGGTTCCCACTAATTATTGATTTACTGAATGCCCTTGCTTTCGAATCTATGCTGTCATTGACTTCCCTTTACAGCCACAGGTGCCTCATCTTCCCTTTGCAATATTTCTTCATCTTTGGTATTTATCTATCCTGCATTTCCAAATTACTCCCAGAAACTCCAGCCATTGCTGCTCTGCCATCATCCCTACTAATGTCCGCTTCCAATCAACTTTGGCCAGCTCCTCTCTCATGCCTTTGTAGTTCCCTTTACCCCACTGTAATTCTGATACATCTGATTTTAGCTTCTCCGTCTCAAACTGCAGGGTGAATTCTATCATATCATGATCTTTTTCTCATTACACAACACCAAATCCAGACTTGTCTTTTCCCTGGAGGGTTCAACCACGAGCTGCTTTAAAAAGCCATTTCATAGGCATTCTACAAATTCCTTCTTTTGGGATCCAGCACCAGCATGATTTTCCCAATCTACCTGCAAATTGAAATCCCCATGGTTATCATTACATTGTCCTTTTTACATGCCCTTTCTATCTCCTGTTGCAATTTGTAGTCTACATCCATGTTACTGTTCTGAGGCCTGTGTAAATTGAATTGGAATTGACCTTACAACTTACAACCTTCATATACAGGAGTAAAAATCTTATGTAGGCCTCTCAGTACCAGTAACTGTGGTGTTAACTGTTCAGGCTAACAAAATGGCTTCTTTGTATTGTTATAATGAAATGGCTTCTCTGTAATGTTACTTAATGCTGTAATGGGTTTCTGTATCTGGAATAGAAACATAGAAAATAGGTGCAGGGTAGGCCATTCGGCCCTTCAAACCTGCACTGCCATTCAGTATGATCATGGCTGATCATCCAACTCAGAACTCTATACCTGCCTTCTCTCCATACCCCCTGGTCCCTTTATCCACAAGGGCCATATCTAACTCCCTTTTAAATATAGCCAATGAACCGGCCTCAACTGTTTCCTGTGGCAGAGAATTCCACAGATTCACCACTCTTTGTGTGAAGTTTTTCCTCATCTCGGTCCTAAAAGGCTTCCCCTTTATCCTTAAACTGTGACCCCTCGTTCGGGCACCTAGCCTGTCCAATCCCTTTAGAATTTTATACGTTTCAATAAGATCCCCACTCAATCTTCTAAATTCCAGCAAGTATAAGCCTAGTCGATCCAGTCTTTCTTCATATGAAAGTCCTGCCATCCCAGGAATCAATCTGCTGAACCTTCTTTGTACTCCCTCTATGGCAAGAATGTCTTTCCTCAGATTAGGGGACCAAAACTGCACACAATATTCCAGGTGTGGTCTCACCTTGTACAACTGCAGTAGAACCTCCCTGCTCCTGTACTCGAATCCTCTTGCTATGAATGCCAACATACCATTCACCTTTATCACCACCTGCTGTACCTGCATGCCCACTTTCAATCACTGGTGTACAATGACACCCAGGTCTCATTGCACCTCCCCTTTTCCTAATCAGCCACCATTCAGATAATAATCTGTTTTCCTATTCTTGCCACCAAAGTGGATAACCTCACATTTATCCATAATAAATTGCATCTGCCATGAATTTGCCCACTCACCTGATCTATCCAAGTCACCCTGCATCCTCTTCACAGCTAACACTGCCACCCAGCTTCGTGTCATCTGCAAACTTGGAGATGCTGCATTTAAGTCCCTCGTCTAAATCATTAATGTATATTGTAAACAAATGGGGTCCCAGTGCTGAGCCTTGCGGTACCCCACTAGTCACTGCCTGACATTCTGAAAAGGTCCAGTTTATTCCCACTCTTTGCTTCCTGTCTGCCAACCAATTCTCTATCCACATCAATACCATACCCCCAATAACGTTTGCGTTAAGTTTGCACACTAATCTCCTGTGTGGGACCTTGTCAAAAGCCTTTTGAAAATGCAAATATACCACATCCACTGGTTCTCCCCTATCCACTCTACTAGTTACATCCTCAAAAAAATCTATAAGATTCATCAGACATGATTTTGCTTTCACAAATCCATGCTGACTTTGTCCAATGATTTCATCGCTTTCCAAATGTGCCATTATCACATCTTTGATAACCGACTCCAGCATTATCCCCAGCACCGATGTCAGGCTAACCGGTCTATAATTCCCCGGTTTCTCTCTCCCTCCTTTTTAAAAAAGTGGGTTACATTAGCCACCCTCCAATCCTCAGGAACTAATCCAGAATCTAAAGAGTTTTGAAAAATTATCACTAATGCATCCATTATTTCTTGGGCTACTTCCTTAAGCACTCTGGGATGCAGACCATCTGGCCCTAGGGATTTATCTGCCTTTAATCCCTTCAATTTACCTAACACCACTTCCCTACTAACATGTATTTCCCTCAGTTCCTCCATCTCACTAGACCCTCGGTCCCCTACTATTTCCAGAAGATTATTTATGTCCTCCTTAGTGAAGACAGAAACAAAGTAGCTATTCAATTGGTCTGCCATGTCCTTGCTCCCCATGATCAATTCGCCTGTTTCTGACTGTAATGGACCTACATTTGTCTATACCAATCCTTTTCTTTTTACATAGCTATGAAAGCTTTTACAGTCAGTTTTTATGTTCCCTGCCAGCTTTCTCTCATAATCTTTTTTCCCTTTCCTAATTAAGCCCTTTGTCCTCCTCTGCTGGTCTCTGAATTTCTCCCAGTCTTCAGGTGTGCCGCTTTTTCTGGCTAATTTGTATGTTTCTGCTTTGAAATTGATACTATCCCTAATTGTCCTTGTCAGCCATGGATGCACTACCTTCCCTGGTTTATTCTTTTGCAAACTGGGATGAACAATTGTTGTAGTTCATCCATGCGATCTTTAAATGCTTGCCATTGCATATCCACCATCAACCCTTTAAGTATCATTTGCCACTCTATCTCAGCTAATTCATGTCTCATACCTTCAAAGTTACCCTTCTTTAAGTTCAGAACCCTTGTTTCTGAATTAACTATATCACTCTCCATCTTAATGAAGAGTTCCACCATATTATGGTGACTCTTACCCAAGGGGCCTCGCACAACAAGATTGCTAACTAACCCTTCCTCATTGGTCAATACCTAATCTAGAATGGCCTTCTCTCTAGTTGGTTCCTCAACATGTTGGTTCAGAAAACCATCCCGTATACATTCCAAGAAATCCTCCTCAGCACCCTTACCAATTTGGTTCACCCAATCTATATGTAGATTGAAGTCACCCATTATAACTGCTGTTCCTTTATTGCACACATTTCTAATTTCCTGTTTAATGCCATCCCCAACCTCACTACAACTGTTAAGTGCCCTGTACACAACTCCCACCAGCATTTTCTGCCCCTTAGTGTTATGCAGCTCTACCCATATCGATTCCACATCCTCCAGGCTAATGCCCTTCCTTTCTATTGTGTTAATCTCCTTTCTAACCAGCAATGCTACCCCACCTCCTTTTCTTTCCTGTCTATCCCTCCTGAATATTGAATATCC
This sequence comes from Hemitrygon akajei, assembly GCF_048418815.1. Taxonomy (NCBI): domain Eukaryota; kingdom Metazoa; phylum Chordata; class Chondrichthyes; order Myliobatiformes; family Dasyatidae; genus Hemitrygon; species Hemitrygon akajei. The sequence goes on along the minus strand of NW_027331974.1, from coordinate 1,929,763 downwards.
CTGGATGCTGAGCTCCCATCCTTGGTCACCCTGGAGCCATGTCTCTGTGATCCCAACTATATCATATTCATTAATAACTACCTGCACATTCAATTCATCCACCTTGTTACGAGTGCTCCTTGCATTGACACACAAAGCCTTCAGGCTTGTTTCTGCAACACTTTTAGCCCTTATACAATTATGCTGAAAAGTGGCCCTTTTTGATTTTTGCCCTGGATTTGCCTGCCTGCCACTTTTACTTTTCACCTTACTACTTTTTGCTTCTACCCTCATTTTCCACCCCTCTGTCTCTCTGCACTTGTTCCCACCCCCCTGCCTCATTAGTTTAAATCCTCCTGAACAGCAGTAGCAAACGCTCCCCCAGGACATTGGTTCCAGTCCAGAATGTTTGGGTTATAACTGTAGCTAAGGGGGGAACTAGCCAACGGAGAATTGTAATACTATCTTGTATCTGTGAGCTGAGCAGTTCACGGTCTTTCTTCGGGAGGCGAGCGAGGAGGATGACGTGTGAGGAGTGGACAGCGGTTCCAGGGCAGTGGATACTGGACGTCGACGGTTCGGACGGTGGCCGAAGGATCGGAAGGTCGTTGTGGTTGGAACCGGAGACGTGAGCTCCAACGTATTAAAATACTATGTGCACAAACTGATAAACTTACTGATTTGGTGTTTTTAGGTTATCTGTTTCTACTAACCCATCACTAGGAAATAACTATAAAGTTGTAATTATTTACTTGCCTTTGGTGTATTGTCTGATATTTGTGTTGTGAGTGTGTACTGGGGGGGGGCACTACACCGTATTTACACCAAAGTATTGCACTATTGGCAGGGCGACGGCGGTTCACCCTAGGCGAACGGGGGTAAATTGGGGGCACAGATGCTACACTTATGTTACGTCTCTATCGAAATGTGTAATTTATACTAATTTATAATAAATATTTTGTACACCAGGACAGTCAATATAACATAGAACTACAGTTGCATCAGTATGAATTAATCAGTCTGATGGCCTGGTGGAAGAAGCTGTCCCGGAGCCTGTTGGTCCTGGCTTTTATGCTGCAGTACCGTTTCCCGGATGGTTGTAGCTGGAACATTTTGTAGTTGGGGTGACTCGGGTCCCCAATAATCCTTAAGGCCTTTTTTATACACCTGTCACTGTAAATGTCCTGAATATTGGGAAGTTCACATCTACAAATGCGCTGGGCTGTCTGCACCACTCTCTGCAGAGTCCTGCGATTGAGGGAAGTACAGTTCCCATATCAGGCAGTGATGCAGCCAGTCAGGATGCTCTCAATTGGGCCCCTTATGATTTGGGGGTCCATACCAAACTTCTTCAACCATCTGAGGTGAAACAGGCACTATTGTGCTTTCCCACCGCACAGCTGGTATGTACAGACCATGTGAGATCCTCGGTGATGTTTATGCCGAGGAACTTAAGGCTGTTCACCCTCTCAACCCCAGATCCATTGATGTCAATAGGGGCGAGCCTGTCTCCATTCCTCCTGTAGTCCACAACCAGCTCCTTTTATTTTTTAACGACATTGAGGGAGAGGTTGTTTTCTTGACACCACTGTGTCAGTGTGATACAACTCTCATCAGGAATTCTTTTAGTAATGCAGATTCTGAATTTTACTCACAAGGATTCTACATATTCTCAGTCCTATGCCAACTCCCTCTCAGAATTCAATTCTCACCCCAACCCTTCTGCTTACCCTCCTATCCATTCAATACAATGTGCATGTTAAACTCCCAACCATGACTCAGTGATGCTCACAATGTCATACCTGAGCATTAAAAGATAACACTTTCAGTGCTGTATTCATCACACCGTCACCGACCTCATCGACTCTGGGATCTCCCATCCAATGCCACCAACTTCATAGTTGCCTTAACCTTCACCCTCTGTTTCAACCTCCCACCCAAGATCCACAAACCTGAATGTCCAGTTAGACCCAGTGTTTCAGCCTGCTCCTACCCCACTGAACTTACATCTGCATACCTCCACTGTTATATTCCCCCTCGTTCAGTCCCTTCCTACCTACATCCATCACACTTCACGCGCTCTTGATCATTTCAATTTCTTTAAGCTTCCTGGTCCCGATCGTCTCATTTTTACTATGGATGTCCAGACCCGATATACTTCCATTCCCCATCAGGTGGGCATTAAAGCTCTCTGCTTCCTTCAGAACAACAGAGTCAACCAGTTACCCTCTACCACCACTCTCCTCCGTCTGGTGGAACTGATCCTCATCCTCATTAATTTCTCCTTTGGTTCCTCCCACTACCTTCAAACCAAAGGTGTAGCCATGGGCACTCACATGGGTCCAGGTGTGCTTCCCTTTTTGTCGGCTACATTTAACAGTTCCTGTTCAAAGCGTACACAAGTATTGCTCCCCAACTCTTCCTACACTACATCGATGACCCATTGGTGATGATTACTCGCCTTTGGTGTATTATCTGATATTTGTGTTGCGGGTGTGTACTGGGGGGGGGGGGGCATTACACCGTATTTACACCGAAGTATTGCACTGTTAGCGGGGCGACAGCGGTTCACCCAAGGTGAACAGGGGCAAATTGGGGGCACAGATGCTACACTTGCAAGCAGAACAAGAGCTACAACTGCCCCTACACCTCCTCCCTCACCACCATTCAGGGCCCCAAACAGTCCTTCCAAGTGAGCTGACACTTCACCTGTGAGTCTGTTGGGGCATCTACTGTATCCAGTGCTCCTGGTGTGGCCTCCTGTATATCAGAGAGACCCAATGAAAATTGGGAGACCGCTTCACCGAGCACCTACAATCCATCTGCCTGAAAAAGCAGGATTTCCCAGTGACCACCCATTTCAATTCTGCTTCCCATTCCCATTCCAACATGTCAGTTCATGGCCTCCTCTACTGTCGTGATGAGGCCACACTCAGGTGGGGGAAGCAACACTTTATATTCTGTCTGGGAGCATCGAACCATTTGGCATGACCATCGATTTCTTGAGCTTCTGGTAATTGCCCCCACCTGCCTTCACTATTCCCAATTCCCTTTTCCCTCTTTCACCTCATCTCTTTACCTGCCCATCACCTGCCTCAGGTGCTCCTGCCCTTTCCCTTTCTCCCATGGACTTCTACCCTCTATCAGATTCCCCTTCTCCAGCCCTTTCACTCTTTCATCAAACTTCCCAGTTCTTTACTTCACCTCCTCCCCCTCTCCCAGTTTCACCTATCACCCGCCACCTTGTACTTCCTCCTCCACTCCCCCCACCTTCTTAATCAGACTTCTCTTCTTTCTCTTCCGTCCTGACGAAGGGTCTCAGCCTGAAACGTCGACTGTTTGCTCTTTTCCACAGATGCTGCCTGACCTGCTGAGTTCCTCCAGCATTTTGTGTGTGTTGCTTTGGATTTCCAGCATCTGCAGATTGTCTCGTGTCTGTGAGTCTTCTCCTGCTCCTGTTCCTATGTTCTGACATTGTACAAGATGTTGGTGAGGCCAGATTTGGAATACTATGCTCAGGTTTAGTCACACTGCGACAGGAACAATATCATGAAGCTGGACGGAGTGCAGAGGAGATTTACCGGGATGTTGCCAGGACTCGTGGGACTGAGTTATGGACAGAGGGTGAGCAGGTTGGGACTTTTTGTTTTGTCCCCACTGGAGTGTAGGAGAATGAGTGGTCATCTTATAGAGGTGTAGACAATCATGAGGGACATACACTCAGTGGTGGAGGGGTCTCGGGAGGTAATTCTAGAGCAGAGGGTCATGGTGGACAGTGTTGTAGAGATTAACTCAGGATAATAGGGGCAGGGATGGGACAGCAGTGATATCTCAGTGGGGAGTGAGACCAGAGGAAATGTTCACCCTCCCAGTCTCAGCTCCATCTCTCACCTCAGCCTGGTTTCCATCTGTTGTTCAATGTTCCCCTGTGGCTCCTCACCAGACGTTGCCTCTGTCTCTGACACGGAGAGTCCATCGCTCTCAGTCTGACACCTTCCTGTAACAGACACGTCATCAGTGAACTCTGACCATTGGGACTCTGCCCACCTCAGACTCGTCCCTCACCCTCGGGAGCTCCCTCTCAACACACCGTCCCTCACCCTCGGGAGCTCCCTCTCAACACACTATTCCTCACCCAGGGGAGCCCCCTCTCAACACACCGTCCCTCACCCTCGGGAGCTCCCTCACACCAACTACCCCGCTACTTCAGGAGCTCCCTCAGGTCCGTCCCTCACACCAGACCGTACCAGTACCTCAGAAGCTCCCTCAAATCAGTCCCTCACCCCCAAATCTTCCCTCACCGAGACCCTCTTCACCACCAGACCCTCTCTAACGAAGAACATTCCTCACCCTCAGTCCCTCCTACAGAGACACTGCTTATCCTCATTCCTTCCCTCACGGTCAATCCTTCCCTCACTGAAAACCTCATCACTATCAGACCCTCCCTCACTGAATCATCCTCAGCTACTCCTCGCCCTCAGTCACTCCAAACACACTCAGACACCCTCACCGAGACCCACCTCACCTTCTGACCCTCCTCGCCCTCAGTCACTCCAAACGCACTCAAACACCCTCACCGACACACTCCTCACCCACAGACCCTCCTCGCCCTCAGTCACTCCAAACACAGTCAGACACCCTCACCGAGACCCTCCTCACCTTCTGACCCTCCTCGCCCTCAGTCACTCCAAACACAGTCAGACACCCTCACCGAGACCCTCCTCACCTTCTGACCCTCCTCGCCCTCAGTCACTCCAAACACACTCAGACACCCTCACCGAGACCCTCCCTCACCCTCAGACCCTCCTCGCCCTCAGTCACTCCAAACACACTCGGACACCCTCACCGAGACCCTCCCTCACCGTCAGTCACTCCAAAGACACTCAGACACCCTCACCGAGACAACCCTCACCCTCTGACCGCCCCCCCCATTCGGACACTCCGACACCTTCAGGCGGAGCGCGAACCTCAGGCAGCTTAATCGACCAATAACGGAGAGGAAGGCGGGGATAGCAGGATTGACGGACTGAGCGACCAATAAAGAAGCGAGGAAGGTGGGGCTCGCGCTGCGGGAAACGAACCGACCAGAGGCGGAGGGTTGAGCTCGCGAGCCGACGGTTTACCTGACCAATGACGTAACCCGGGGTGGGCGGAGTTACCTGAGCAGTGACGTAGGTGAACTGCGCGCGACGGTGCACGGTCACCTGAGTGGCTTTTTCGGAGCAAATTCCAGAAAATTGGCTTTTTTTCAATTTGTTTGGCTTCGGAAAATTCATTTGGCTTTTCCCCGGCTTTTTCACATGCTAACATCATCCGCACGGAAATTACCAGCCGTCCTGTTTCTAAAACATTTTCCTTTGAGAAAGATGTATTTCGGTCAGTTACATTCGGCAATATTTCTGCCGCCGAACCGGCAACACGGCCGGTCACGTGAGTCCGGCTCCAGTTTGTCTCGGATCTCCGAAGCGTCCGGATGTGATTTATAATCATACAAATCGACTTTCTATACGGAATAACGTTTTGTGGTGAAACTGTGACGCCTTCGGCTGTTTTTATAAATCATTTATCATCAACACATGTCGTCAAAGAAATGGAAAGCTTGTTACGAGAGCAATCGTAAGTACAACAGCAAATGGGAAGAAAAACTTGTCTGGGTACAAAAGGCTGCTGATGGACCGGGGGCAGCTTGTTGTAAATTGTGCCCCGGCAACATTTCACCAAGAGTTAGCAACCTTTCAAACCATGAAAAATCGGAGAAACACACTCAAGCGGAGAACTCCAGACGCAGCTCAATGTAACAAAGACTCCTAGGCAAGGTAATGATAAAGTTAAGGCAGTAGAGCTGCAAATTGCTGTCAGCATGACCTGCCATTGTGCGATATGTACAGTTGACCACCTTAGTGAAATCATGATAGCTCATGGGCATGGGAGTACACTGGAGCACATAGAGTTACATAAAACTAAATGTGCATGCTGAATCAAAAACATCATTTCGCCTGCACTGACAACTGATTTACTGATGACTTTCAGAACAAGAAATATGCCATCATCATAGATGAATCTACAGACATTTCAACACAAAAACTCTTGTGTATTTTAATTTGATTTTTAAGTGACAGGACAAAAGAAATTGTAACTGGGTTTCTAGGTTTAATTCCAGTGCAAGAGGCTTCAGGGGAAAACATATTCAATTTGATTGACAAGGAAATCAAAAGATGTGGCCAGAGTCTTGCAAATTGCATTGTTTTTGCATCCGATGGTGCATCAAACATGGTTGGGTGCAACAATTCTGTGTGGTCTAGACTAAACGATGTGTCTCCTTTCGGTGTAAACCCTTCATGTGCTCGGTGGCTTCTGCGTGGAAAAGTTCTGATGAACTGGGAAGAGCTAAAGGCTTATTTCACTTCTGCTGAACTAGCCCAATCAAAGTTTGATACAAAATTCAAAGCAAGATGCCTAAAGGAAATGTTGTCACTCAGAATACAAAAACTACTTGTTCTTTGAGTTTGCAACACCTGTTGTGCATGAATTTGAAAGACTGAACAGCCTTTTTCAGCAAACCAAAGCTGATCCTTATGAATTGTCCCAACAAATATTCTTAACACCAGAAGAGTCTTCAGAACAGACTGTATGATGCCAAAAGACAGAAAAAATATTGATGAAGTTGATTTTGGTATCAAATTCTTAACAGCATGTAATAACATCCTACAGCAGAACAACAGCGCTGAGGCCCATCTAGAAATAAAAAATGTCAAAGAAAGATGTATGTCTATGCTAGAAGACGCTCTCAGTCAAGTTACATGTAGACTTCCATCAGGGAGAGATACATTTGAAAGTTTATCAAAATTGAGCTCTGTGATAATTTTAAATCAAGACTCAAGACCCCTGTTTTCCGAGTTACCCTTTATACACCTTACATGAAACAACGTCGGCATTATTGAAGAACAACACAGAAAAATGCGTTTTGTCGACTGGAAAGATGAAGCTCCATTTGAGAAAGATGGACTCCCGACAGACACTGAACGGTTTTGGATTGGTGTACTTCACCATCAGGCATTTAAAGAGGTTGCCACCTTTGCCCTTACTTGCCCAACAACCCCTGTCAGCAATGCTGTAGTTGTGAGGATATTTTCTCTTGTATCCTCCGTTAAAACAAAGGCACGAAACAGAATGCAGCTGAATCTTCTTGATGCTACGGTGAGAATCAGGGCAGAATTATTGATTTCAGGCCTGTGTTGCAAAGACTTCACTGCATCTCCAGAAATGCTAAAAAACTTCACATTGGACAAGGTTTATGCCGCACGTTCCACTCATTCCTGTGAAGAGGATAGTAATGACCTGGATCTGGAGCTTTTCATGTGATGTGAGTATGAGGAACATATTGAAATTTGTTTTGCTTTTTTCTTGTATTGTTTGGCCTTAAATTACAATTTCAGTCTGGCAACCCTGCGCAGGTGTATTCACCAATGACAGGGCAGGAGGTGCGGCTCGCCGGACGGGAAGATAAACTGACCTGTGAACCCAGCCCGGTGTCCGACACTGACACATTGCTGGTGTGGGGGGATTTATCCTGTGAACTGTCCCTCTCTCACCCTCTCTGTCGATTATATTCCTGTAAACTCAGCCCAGTGTCCAACATTGCTGGTGTGGGGGGATTTATCCTGTGAACTGTCCCTCTCTCACCGTCTCCATCCATTGTAACCATATAACGATATAATAGTTACAGCACAGAAACAGGCCATCTCGGCCTTTCTAGTCCGTGCTGAAAGCTTCCTCTCACCTAGTCCCACGACCTGCACTCAGCCCATAACCTTCCATTCCTTTCTTATCCATATACCCATCCAATTTTTTTTAAATGAGAAAATCGAACCTGCCTGTACCACTTCTACTGGAAGCTCATTCCACACAGTTACCACTCTCTGAGTAAAGAAGTTCCCCCTCGTGTTACCCCTAAACTTTTGCCCCTTAACTCGTAACTCATGACCTCTTGTTTGAATCTCCCTTACTCTCAATGCTGAAAGCCTATCCACGTCAACTCTATCTATCCCCCTCATAATTTTAAATACCTCTATCGAGTCCCCCCTCAATCATTTCATTTTTCAATCTTTTTTATTGATTTTCAAATAAAGAATATACAAATCGGAATAGGAGTTTAATAAATAGATAATATAAAAGACATATAAAGAGCAATAGTAAAAACAGAAAGTATATAATATCAAAATCAAATACGTAAAATATTATGCTGTTATATATACAATGGTCAAAAAAAACTACAACTCATAACAATCATAAAAAAAGATTGAAAATTTTATTGATAAGGAAAAAAAACCACTAACTAAACTGAAACAAAAAACAAAAAAAAAGAGAAAAAAAAGGGAAGAAAAAGCAAGATTGGGCAGTCCAATTGAGGATAAAATTAGAAAAAAGCAGAGAGAGAGAATAAAACACATCCTTCCAGTCATCTCCGAACCTTCATGGATAAGGATTTTCCCCAAAGAGAATTAAAAAATAAATAAATAAAAATTAAATCATGTGAAAATATTGAATAAAGGGTCGCCAGACTTGTTCAAAATTAAAGGATGTATCAAATGTCCGGCTTCTAATATTCTCCAAGCTTAGACATGACATAATGGAGGAGAGCTAATAGAAAACAGTAGGTGGGTTAGATTCTTTCCAGTGTAGCAAAATGGCTCTCCTAGCCAGTAAAGTTGAAAAAGCTATCACATGTTGGGTGGAAGCAGACACTTTGCTTGCTTCCACTGGAATAATCCCAAAAATTGCTGTAAGTGGATTAGGTTGAACATCCATATCTATAACTTTAGATAATATTCCAAACACATCCCTCCAAAAATTGTTTAAGCTTACACATGACCAAAACATATGAGTTAAAGTAGCCATTTCTGTGTTACATCTGTCACAAATAGGGCTTATATTTGGAAAAATATGCATCAATTTATCTTTGGACATATGGGCCCTGTGTACTATCTTAAACTGAATTAAGATATGGCGTGCGCAGATAGATGAATTATTGACTAAGTAATAAATTTTACTCCATTGATTATCTGAAAGTGAATGTTTTCCCAGGTACGTTGAACCCTATCATTAAGTGACATGCGAGCATTCATTAACTGTTTATAAATGATAGCTATTAATCATTTTTGAAAAGGTTTAAACTGAAAAATAACATAAGCCAAATTTGAAGAGCAGGCCAAGGGGTATTTCGGTAACAAATCACGTAAGAAATTCCTTACCTGTAAATACCTGAAAAAATGTGTATAGAGATATCATATTTATCCATTAACTGTGAAAAAGACATTAAACAGTCTTGTAAAAACAAATCTTTTAAAAATGTTTTAATTCCCTTAATTTTCCATGTTAAAAAAGCCTTATCCAAAGTTGATGGTTTAAAAGAGAAATCAGAATAAATATTACTAGAAAGTAAAAAATCATTTAATTCATAAAATCTACGAAATTGAAACCAAATTTTTTAAAGTATGTTTAACAATAGGGTTAAGAGCTTGTCTACCTATCCTGGAGAACGAAAACGGAAGGGGAGCTCCTAATAAAGAAGCTAACAAAAACCTCATTACTGAATTTTCCTCCAACTGTAACCATGAAGGGTGATCTTGGTCGTCTATATCATAAATCCAAAAAGTAATATAACGAATATTAATTGCCCAATAATAAAATCTAAAGCTTGGTAAAGCCAGTCCTCCATCTTTTTTTGATTTTTGCAATAAAAGTTTACCGTAGATTCCGGATTTTAAGCCGCTACTTTTTTCCCACATTTTGAACAGCTTTGAACTTTGCGGCCAATAATCCGAAGCGGCTAATGCATGATTTTTTTCATGCCGCCTCGTAAACATTTTGCCTCGTAACAGTAGACCAATAAAACTGATGAGTAGTTCACAGAGGTCCAATGAAATTGTACGATAAATCAAGCGCACTTTCACAATTAAATTATTGTAAATCAGTCATTTGTACTCACCCTCATCAACATGGAAAACACTCGAAGCATTGTGCTGCCTACTTAGTTTAAACTATATTTGTTTTCTGTACTACATCGCGGGATGCTATGACGTCACACCCGGTTTCGCGGTGTCTTGTGGGAAAATGCCGGTTTGCGATGAAACGGGACGGAGGGGGGGAGCGCATTACGCGAGCGGCTTTGGATCTGAGCGAACTCTGCTTTTAAGTTAAAGGTATCAATAACTTTTCCTGGTAGGCTGCAATATATATATTTTTTTACCAGTCGTTAGGAGATATTGGAATGTTGTTCAGTAAAGAAGTATACGCAACGTATATTTAAAAGTAGCCGTGTACGGGCACGGTTCGAAAAAAAGCATTTGCAATATGTATTTGTTTTTGTTACCATATGGATTTAATTAAAAGTTAAAAAAATCCTCACGTGTAATATCTTTCTGTGTAAATATCTCATATTACAACGTGGGACACCTGCGGCCGAAAATCCGGTGCGGCCTAAAATCCGGTGCGGCCTAAAATCCGATGCGGCCTTTACAATTAAAAAAATGATTTTATTTCTAAAATTAGAGCCAGCGGCTTAAAATCAGGTGCGCTCTGTAGTCCGGAATCTACGGTATTCACTCTAGAGCTTTTATTATTCCAAACATAAGATAAAATCAAAGAATCTATTTCATCAAAAAATGCTTTTGGATCAAAAGGGGGAACTGCTTGAAATATATATAAACATTTTGGTAGAATAACCATTTTTATAGCATTTGTTCGACCTATCAATGACATTGACATAGATGATCATTTAGAAAGCGCCTGTTGAGTATATTCAACTAAAGGGAAAGAATTATACCTATATAGCTCTTTAAAATTTTTTGTAATTTTGATACCAAGGTAAGTAAAATGGTTTTTGGCAATATTAAAAGGTATTTGATCATAATAATCAGAATAATTATTAATAGGAAATAATTCACTTTTATGTAAATTAAGTTTATATCCAGAAAAGGTACCAAATTCCATAAATATAGATAACATAGGAATAGATTTCTTTGGATTTGAAATGTAAACCAATAAATCATCAGCGTATAATGAAACCTTACGTAATTTATCCCCTCTCCTAATACCCTGCACAGAATTAGAATCCTTAAGAGCAATAGCAAGTGGTTCTAAAGCCAAATTAAATAATAAAGGACTAAGGGGACATCCCTGACGGGTACCTTTATATAATATAAAGTAAGGAGATTTTTGATTATTAGTTAAAACCGCAGCTTTTAACCGCAGCATGATAAATCAATTTAATCCAGGAAATAAATCCTGGACCAAAATTAAACCTCTTCAAAACCTGGAATAGGTAAGGCCACTCCACCCTATCAAAGGCTTTCTCTGCATCCAAAGATGCAATACATCCCGATTTTTTGGCTGAGGGGGAATAAATGATATTTAATAATCTTCGAATATTAAAATGTGAATACCTATTTTTAATGTCCTGTTTGATCATTTGAGATAACATTAGGCAAGATATTCTCAAGCCTATTTGCTAGAATCTTAGAGAGAATTTAAAAATCTACATTCAGTAAAGAAATAGGTCTATAGGATACACATTCCAGTGGGTCTTTCCCTTTTTTTGGAATCAATGAAATTTGTGCTTCATAAAAAGTTTTAGGAAGGTTCCCAGAGGATGTAGAATCAGTAAACGTTTGATGAAGATGTGGTATAAGCATTTCATGAAATGTCTTGTAAAATTCTACTGTATAACCATCAGGTCCTGGAGCTTTACCTAATTGCATAGAGGATATAGCCTAATTTATAAAGATTAGAATAAAAGTCCATAAATATCTTATTAATTTCATAAGTATCTAAAGTTTCTGTTCCATCTGGTAGGCGAATTTTTAAAATCTGTCTTCTGACCATCCCAGCCTTTAACTGACCCGCTAAAAGTTTAGCAGATTTTTCCCCATGTATATAAAATAAACGTATAGATTTAAAAATTTGCTGTTCAATGGGAAAGGTCAGAAGTAAATCATACTGTGATTGAAGTTCGACCCTTTCTTTATATAGGTCTTCAGTAGGTTTAACTGAATACGCTTTATCTATCTGTTTAATTTTATTAATAAGCACTGACAGTTCCACTTTAGTTTTCTTTCTCAAGGCTGCTGAATATGAGATTATCTGTCCCCTAAGAAAAGATTTTAAGGTGTCCCATATAACTAGATTTGACATTCCTTCAGTTGTATTAAATTCAAAAAATATAGAAATTTGCTCCTTAATAAAATTAACAAAAGCTGGATCCTGTAACAATACGGGGTTCAATCTCCAATGTGAGATTTTCAAAAATCTATCCGAAAGCTTAAGGGGTAACTCTAAAGGCGCGCGATCTGAAAGCGCAATGATGTCATACGCACATTCAACAACGGAGTTTAACAGACGTGTATCTAAAAAAAAAAGTAATCAATTCGAGAATATTTATGATGGACGTGTGAGAAAAAAGAGAAATCTTTATCATTGGGGTGTTTATATCTCCAAATATCGACAGGGCCATATTCTAATAAAAAAGAGTTAATACAAGCTGCCACTTTATTAGGAAGCGACAGATTGGTTGATGACCTGTCAATCACCGGATTTAAACAACAATTAAAGTCACCACCCATGATCAACTTATATTCATTGAGATTCGGTAACTCTGTAAAAAGTTTCTTTAAAAAACCAGAATTATCTACATTAGGTGCTTATACACACACCGGTAAACCAGTAACAATTAAATATCTTCCAGTCGAATCTGTAGTAGTATTAAGGTGTACAAAAGGGATTTTGGAACTAAGAAATATAGAGACGCCTCTTGTTTTACTATCCGACAGCGAGTGAAATAAGGGCCCTTTCCAAAAGCGAGAAAACCTGTCCTCATCCTGTTTTCGTATATGATTTTCTTGCGCAAAAACAATATCAGCATTGTGTTTTTAATTTCTTAAAAATCTTTTTATGCTTAATGGGATGATTGACACCGTTCCAATTCCAAGATATTATATTGATTTTATTAACATCCATGTTTAAAATTGAGTTTAATATTATATAAAAGAAATGTTACACAAGTACAGATTAAACCAAAAGGGGCGGATACAACTAGAAGGAGTGACGCATTTACAAAAGAAAAATCCATCGAAAGAACTGCCCAATCAAGAAAAGAACCTACTCTAATAGACCCCTCCCCCCTCCCCCCACCCAGTAGAATGAAATGAAGGAACCGATTGGCTGGTCCCATGCTAATTAATCACCTTAACCCTGTTCTCCATCTTGCAGCTCCGCATATTAAAATAAAGCAAAAATCCCACCAAAAATAGCCATAACAAAAGGCACAAACAGAATTCAACTACTATAATGTTATGTCTAACATTAATAAAAACATAACCAACAACGGCCATCTTAGAATCAGCTAAAGTAACTTAAACACATATTCAAAAGAAGGAATAAATCCATGTTATAAACAATATTCTTTCTCGAAAAAGAAAAGTAAATGAGTATATATGTAAAGCAGACCTAAAACTATAAGTATTGAAGCAAATAAAAGAAATAAGGTTAATACACAACAGGTCCTACACGGACCACTAAAGGTTACTATAAAGGTTCCCTACAAGACAGTTATATATGTACTAATTATTAATAAAATAAAGAAAAAATTAAATCGACCACGTCCCATACCAGAGAATGAAAAGGTATAACATGTACTTAACTCAAAAGCTCCATAAACAACTCATACAGCAGATACTTCAAAATTGCCTATTGAGTAATCGGAGTAACTTTTATATTTTATTCAGTCGGCTTAACATTAAGGTTTTTAATTCACTCCCATCCCTCCTGAGGAGAGTAGATTCTCAATGATTGAGATTTTTCAGGAAAAATTATCAGCTTTGCTGGAAAGCGAAGGGAGGGATTTAAATTTAATTTATACATTTCACTCATAACTTCTCGATATTTCTTCCTTTCGGCAAAGATTTCGGGTGAATAATCTTGAACTATACGGATTTCTGTTGAATTGAAAGTACAACTGCTCGAGGACATAATTCGGCTGAACACCGAAAAAATGGAATTCTGTGAGCTCTGTCAATTAAGGGGCTAGTTTCATGGGTCTCATTGAAAAGTGAGTGCATAATATCTGAAAAGAATTTTAACAGATCGCCAGCTTCAGTATTTTAGGCAATCCCAGAATACGCAGATTCCTCCGACGCCCTCTACTATCTAAATCAACCATTCTTTTCTTCGTTTTAGATAGTTCTGAGGTAATTTCATTAATTTTCTTTTCCATTGAAGATATCTTCATTATTTGATCTTTAATAGTTTGCTTGAATAGATCATGCTCAGTCTCGATTCGGGTTGTAGTCTGCTGAAGTGTTTGAAGTTGAGAGTGCAAGTTTTCCAGAGAGTCTTGAATCGTAGAAGTAGCTTTTTCGAGCTTTGCATTTGAACTGGCCAGCTTATCAATTTTAATATTAAGTGATCCGAATTCCGCATTAAACTCCATCTGCCATCTTTCAGCCCACTCTTCTAACTGGCTGAAATTACACTGCAAGGTTTGAAAACCGACTTCATTATCCACAACGCCACCTATATTAGTCTGCAAATTTACTAATCCAATTTACCACCCCATCATCCAGATCATTACTGTATATGACAAACAACATTGGACCCAATATTCCAGAAAACTCTGCTCAGTGTCCAACACTGACACATTGCTGGTGTGGGGGGATTTATCCTGTGAACTGTCCCTCTCTCACCCTCTCTGTCCGTTATATTCCTGTAAACTCAGCCCAGTGTCCAACACTGACACATTGCTGATGTGGGGGGATTTATCCTGTGAACTGTCCCTCTCTCACTCTCTCTGTCCATTATATTCCTGTGAACTCAGCCCAGTGTCCAACACTGATACATTGCTGGTGTGGGGGGATTTATCCTGTGAACTGTCCCTCTCTCACCCTCTCTGTCCATTATATTCCTGTGAACTCAGCCCAGTGTCCAACACTGACACATTGCTGGTGTGGGGGGATTTATCCTGTGAATTGTCCCTCTCTCACCCTCTCTGTCCATTATATTCCTGTAAGCTCAGCCCAGTGTCCAACACTGACACATTGCTGGTGTGGGGGGATTTATCCTGTGAACTGTCCCTCTCTCACCCTCTCTGTCCATTATATTCCCGTGAACTCAACCCAGTGTCCAACACTGACACATTGCTGGTGTGTGGGGATTTATCCTGTGAACTGTCCCTCCCTCACCCTCTCTGTCCATTATATTCCTGTAAACTCAGCCCAGTGTCCAGCACTGACACATTGCTGGTGTGGGGGGATTTAACCTGTGAACTGTCCCTCTCTCACCCTCTCTGTCCATTATATTCCTGTGAACTCAGCCCAGTGTCCGACACTGACACATTGCTGGTGTGGGGGGATTTATCCTGTGAACTGTCCCTCTCTCACCCTCTCTGTCCATTATATTCCCGTGAACTCAGCCCAGTGTCCAACACTGACACATTGCTGGTGTGGGGGGATTTATCCTGTGAACTGTCCCCCTCTCACCCTCTCTGTCCATTATATTCCTGTGAACTCAGCCCAGTGTCCAACACTGACACATTGCTGGTGTGAGGGGATTTATCCTGTGAACTGTCCCTCTCTCACCCTCTCTGTCCATTATATTCCTGTAAACTCAGCCCAGTGTCCAACACTGACACATTGCTGGTGTGGGGGAATTTATCCTGTGAACTGTCCCTCTCTCACCCTCTCTGTCCATTATATTCCTGTGAACTCAGCCCAGTGTCCAACACTGATACATTGCTGGTGTGGGGGGATTTATCCTGTGAACTGTCCCTCTCTCACCCTCTCTGTCCATTATATTCCTGTGAACTCAGCCCAGTGTCCAACACTGACACATTGCTGGTGTGGGGGGATTTATCCTGTGAACTGTCCCTCTCTCACCCTCTCTGTCCATTATATTCCTGTGAACTCAGCCCACTGTCCAGCACTGACACATTGCTGGTGTGGGGGGATTTATCCTGTGAACTGTCCCTCTCTCACCCTCTCTGTCCATTATATTCCTGTGAACTCAGCCCAGTGTCCAACACTGACACATTGCTGGTGTGGGGGGATTTATCCTGTGAACTGTCTCTCTCTCACCCTCTCTGTCCATTATAACCATATAACTACCTCAGGGACTGCAGCAGTTCAAGAAGGCAGCTCGTCACCCCCTCCTCAAGGGCAACAAGGGATGGGCAATAAATGCTGGCTCAGCTGGCGACTCTCCATCCCGTGAATGAATAAATAAAAAATAATTATGGGTGGGGTGCTATCTCCCCTTCTTGTTGCCTGTGTGGAGGGGCCAACGAGTGTCGGGCGGGCTCTGTGAAGGTGACCGCCGTCTCCAGAGTTTGTAGCATTTGCTCTCCTGCCAGTCCTTTGTCTGGTGGCCTTCCTGCTTGCAGTTTTCACACATCGCTGCCCTGCATCGGGCCGGGACGTGTCCTGACTTGTGCCGGTTACGGCACAGCCTGGGTTGGCCAGCATACAGCCTATAACTGCTGCTAGATGCCATGGTGAAGTACGCCCGTCAGACTGTAAGACCATGCGGCATAGGGGCAGCACGAGGCCATTCAGCCCATCGAGTCTGCTCTGCCTCCAGCACTGCTGATACATTATTCCTCTAAACCACATTCTCCTGCATTCCCCTGGTAACCTTTGACCCTGATTAATCAGGGACATATCGATACCTGCCTTGAATAAGAAGCATTTTAAAGGCAGCCTGATCCAACCGTGGCTGGCAAGAGAAGTCAAGGCCAACATAAAAGTCCAAGAGAGGGCTTAGAATAGAATAAAATTAGTAGGAAGTTTGAGGACTGGGAAACGTATAAAAACCAAAACAAGTCAACTAAAAGAGTGATGAAGAAGCAAAAGCTGGAACGTGAAGGTCAGCTGGTCGATAATAGTAAAGGGGATGTGAAAAGCTGCTTCAGATATATACAGAGTAAAAGAGAAGAGAGAATGCAGATCAGGTCACTGGAGAACGATGCTGGAGAGGTGGAAATGAGGCACAAGGAAATGGTGGGGGAACAGAAGAAGTATTTTGCATCCGTCGTCACTGTGGAAGACACGAGCAGTGTGCCGGAGGTTCGAGAGTATCAGGTGCAGAGTGAGTGACGCTGACATTGCCAGGGAGAAGGTGCCTGGGAAACTGAAAGGGCCTGATGTAGATACCACTTGGTCCTCACCTCAAGGGTCTGAAAGTGGTGGCTGAAGAGATTGTGGAGGTTTCAGTGAAGGTCTTTCGAGATTGTGGCATGTTCCAGAGAACTGGAAAATTGCAAATTTCACTCCACTTTTCAGGAAGGGAGGGAGGCAGAAGAAACAAAACTATAGGCCAGTTAGTCTGACCTCAGTGGCTGGGAAGGTGTTGAGGTTGTGGTTTCGGGGTACTTGGAGACAGATGATAAAATAGACCGTAGTCCACATGGTTTCCTCAAGGGAAAATCTTGTCTGACAAATCTGTTGGAATTCTTTGCAGAAATATCACAGGATAGACAAATGAGAATTGGTAGATGTTGTGTATTTGGATTTTCAGAAAGCTTTTGACAAGGAGCCACAGGTGAGGCCTTCCTTTTGGAGTAACAGGCAAGGCTCACAGGTTCAGAGACTGTTGGTTATCGAGGGATATTGAGGCTCGGGATAAGAAAAGGAAGAAAGGTTAGGATCAAATGAGGCACCTGAAGAGTATAAGAAATGTACGTGACCGCTTAAGAGGGAAATCAGGAGGGGAAAACAGGACACGAGGTTACAGTGCCGTACAAGATGAAAGAAAATCCCAAGAGTTTCTCTCACTATCTTCAGAGCAAAAGGGTAGCAAGAGACAGAGTTTGTCTTCTTGAAGATCAACGTGACCATCTATGCATGGAACTGAAAGAGAGGGGAGAGATGCATTTTCCGCATCAGTATTTACTTGGGAGACTGACACAGATTGTAGAACTGAGGTCATGGACCTTGTCTGGATTACGGAAGAGGAGGTGCTGGCTGTCTTCAGGCAATTTAGGGTGGATAAATCGAAGGGTCTGACAAGGTATCCCCTTGGACCTTGTGGGAGGCTAATGCAGGAACTCCAGAGGCCCTGGCAGGAAGAATTAAAATGTCCTTGGTCATGGGTGAGATATCAGAGGACTGGAGGATAACTGACTTTGTTCCATTGTTCTGAAAGTTTCTAAGAAATAGCAGGTAAATTATCAGCCAGTGAGCCTGATATCAATCATGCATAAATTATTAAAGGGAATTCTAAAGGGTGGGATTAATAAATACAGTGGATTCCGGTAAATTATCAGCCAGTGAGCCTGATGTCAGTCAAGGGTAAATTATTGGAAGGCATTCTCAAGGGCAGGATTAATAAGTTCAATGGATTCCGGCTCACTGGGGCAGCTGGGACAACTCGTAAAGAACAAAAACTAATGGAGAAATTAGCCAGCATTCCATTTGTTTATTTGGGACAGAAGATTTTTGCTGAACATTTTCTAACTAGTGTCAGTCAGGTGACTTGTGTGGCCCTTAGACACGTCTGAACTTGAGCTAGTGACTACACAAGATGCCAGGAAAATTATTGTTGGATTTCGAGATTACTGGAAGCTGGAAGGCAATGCAAGCAGTCTGTTATCAACACTCGGTGCCTGTGCTGATTTGTACTTTGACAGTCAGTCAAAAGAACACGGCAACGTGCACTGAATTCCTCTGTCGGTAACTATTAGGAACTAATACAGAGTTTCATCATACTGTCGTAGCATCAGCAGTGTTCTTATATGTTCCATATTTCATTTAAATGTGTCAATTGTTAATCATGGTAGATTGTCTTTTTCAAACTATTTCCATGAAACTTGGTTTAATTAGGGACAGCCATTTAATTGGGCTCCAGTTAATCAGAACCTACTGTATTTGGACAGGCAAGCACAATTTTCACACTGAATCTCCCTTAAACTGTACAAGGGGCCGGGAAAGTGAACAATCCCACCTCTACCATTCTCAGGGTCACCATGGAAACCAGTTAATCTTTTCACCATCTTCACGCCGTCGTAATGTGGCCAAGCAAGGCTTTTACTACATACAGAGGTGTTGAGGTGTGACCAATCAGGGAGAGGTCAAGGCCTGACATCACAAGGCCACTGTGACACGGGCGGGACACATCACAATGAGATGCAGCACCGCCACAGGGTTTCATCTCCAGTTGCCTGGAGACCGGAGACAAACAGATGCAAAGCAGATATTATGGGCTGTAACACGTCTACACGGATGGTTCAGAAGATCCAGTGACAGCTCGTCCTCGTGTTTCTGTTCATGCTCCAAAATCTCAGCTTGACATTTAGTGAGGGTGTGCACAACACCACAATGTGTGTGTGGTGAGGATGAGGGTTGTCTGAGGTTACAACGGGATGGAGGCCACCCAGGATAGTGGGCCCGGGAATGGTTGGGGCAACTTAACCGGACAAGTACGACTTTGGAAGGTAAACCAGAGTAGAGCACACAGTGAATGACAGGGCCCAGGGAGAGTTGTAGAACAGAGAGACCGATGGGGAGATGTATAGAGTTCCCTGAAAGAGGCACACAGGTAGACGGGGAGTGAAGAAGGTGTGGACGGATTCCCATGCGGTGTAAATCCGTGACTCTCAGTGTAAATGGTTCTCTCGTTGTCTCATCGTAAGCCTGTGAATTTACTTTCTCTTTCTGCTCCCAGAACAACCAGACTGTTAGAGCATTGGGAAGCTTTTCAAAGTCAACAAAGGCAACTAAAAAAAAGACAGAAAGATGGAATACGAAGGTCAGCTCCATCTTGGGTACTGGCCTACAAAGGACCCAGGACATCTTCAGGGAGTGGTGTCTCAGAAAGGCAGCGTCCATTATTTAGCCCTTTTCTCACTGTTACCATCAGGTAGGAGGTACAGAAGCCTGAAGGCACACACTCAGTGATTCAGGAACGGCTTCTTCCCCTCTGCCATCCAATTCCTAAATGGACATTGAATCTTTAGACACTACTTCACTTTTTAAAAAATATACATTATTGCTCTTTTTGCACGTTTTATTTAGTCTATTCAATATACATAATTGATTTAGTTATTTATTATTTATTGTTAACTTTTTTCTCTCTGCTAGATTATGTATTGTATTGAACTGCTGCTGCTAAGTTAACAAGTTTAACGTCACATGCCGGTGATAATAAACCTGATTCTGATTCTGAAAAGTTACTTCAGATATATAAAGAGAGGCAAGAGTAGATTTTGGACTGCTGTAAAACAACGCTGGAGAGGTAGGATGTGAGGAGTAGGATATAGTGGATGAAATGAATAAGCACCAGTCTTCACTGTGGAAGACACTGACAGTATGCTGGAAGTTTAAGTGTGTCAGAGGCTGGAGTGAGTGAAGTTGTCATTGCTAAGGAGAAGGTGCTTGGGAAACAGAAAGGTCTGAAGGTAGAGAAATCACCTGGACCAGATTGTCTACACCCCAGCTTTCTAAAAGTGGTGGCAGAGGACATTGTGGAGGCAAGAGTGATGAGCTTTTGAAAATGAATATAGTCTGCTGTGGTTCCGGAGGGCTGGAAAATTGCAAAATTCACTCCACTATTCAAGAAGGGAGAGAGGCTGAAGAAAGGAAATTATCAGCCAGTTAGTCTGACCGCAGTGGTTGGCAAGATATCGGAGGCAATTGTTCAGGATGTGGTTAAGGACTCGAAAGCACATGATGAAATAAGCCGTAGTCAACATGCTTTCCTTAAGAGAAAATCTTGCCTGACAAATCTGGAATTCTTTGCAGAAATAACACCCAGGATTGGCAAATGAGAATCAGTGGATGTTGTGTATTTGGATTTACAAAAGGCCTTTGACCAGGAGCCACACATGAGGCTGTTTAACAAGTTGAGAGCCCATGGTGTTGGAGGAAGGAATATAGCACGGATAGAGCATTGGCTTATTGGCAGGAGGCAAAGAATGGGAATAAAGGGAGCCTTTTCTGTTTGGCTGCTATTGGTATTCCACGGGGGTCTGTGTTGGGACCGATTCTTTTTATGTTATACATATGCCAGTGATTTCAATGATGGAATTAATGGCTTTGGGGCCAGGTTTTCAGACAATATGAACATAGGTGGAGTGGCGGATGGAATACAGTGTCAAGAACTGTATGATCATGCACTTTGGTAGAAGAAATAAAAGTGTAGAGTGTTTTCTAAATGGAGGGAAAATTTAAAAATCTGAGACGCAAAGGGACTTCAGAGTCCTCGTGCAGGATTCCCTAAAGGTTAATCTGCAGGTTGTGTTGGTGGAGGGGAAGAAAAATGCGACTTTAGCATTTATTTCGAGATGACTAGAATATAAATGGAAGGATGTAAGGTTGAGGCTTTATAAGGCCCTAGTGAGGCTTTGCTTGGAGTATTGCGAGAGGTTTAGGCCTTTTATTTAAGAAAAAACGTGTTGGCATTGGAGAGGGTTCAGAGAAGTTTCACAAAATGATTCCAGGAGTGAAATGCTTACCATGTGAGGAGAGTCTGATGGCTCTGTGCCTGTTCTTTGTGGAATTGAGGATAATGAGGGGAGATCTCAATCAACCTCTCAAATGTGAAAGGCATCGATAGACTGAATGTGGAGAGGATGTTTCCTCTGGTGGGGGTCTCAGATCAGAGGACACATCCTCAGAATAGAGGGACGTCCATTTAAAACGGAGATAAGGAGGAATTTCTTTAGGCACAGTGGTGAATCTGTGGAATTCGTCTCCACATTGGGTATATTTAAGGCAGAGGTTGATAGATTCTTGCTGGGTCAGGGAAGGCAGGATATTAGGGTTCCCTAATAGTAGATATTAGAGAGGGAAATGATGAAAATGGCAGAGCAGACTCGATGGACCAAATGGCCTAATTCTGCCCCGATATCTAACGGTCCAAGACTACGGCTGGAAAGTCCTGACACGTAAACTAGATGACACTTGGTCACTAGATGGTCCAGGTTAGGTGAGTAGGAGTTGGACAGAACCCCCACGTTTGACCACCACAAGGAGTTAATCAGAAAGCTCACTCCACCTTTTTAAATGCCTTAAAGCCACGTCACATCCTGTATTGTCCATGGGTGTAGCTGTGTTTCAGATGCAGCAGTCTAAAACAAGAATATTGGATAATTACCATCGGAGCTACTTACAGGAGTCACCTTCTTAATGGTGGCCCAAAAGCTGATGCTTTCATCACAAATGTAAAGAAATAAAAGGCATTGAATGGTTTATACTAGTAAATTCTATTTTATTATGAATATAGACTGTTTTATTTGAGAAAGGTACTGGATCTCCCCTTGGGGAACGAGACAGGACAGGTGACAGAAGTGTGTGCAGGAGCACACTTTGGATCTAGTGATCACAATTCCACTGAGACCCTCCGTTGGTCGCAGTCTCCCATGGTGATTGCATCTTAGCTGTCTACATGATATGAGAGCCAGTACACAACCAGGACTGTAGGATATGGAGAGCAAGCTTTTGTCCATGTAGGAGAATCCACTCTCCTCGAAGCCAATGGATCCAGAGAAATAGAAAGTTTGGAACCAGGGGCATCTCAGGAATTACCAGTCATGTGTAGAACTCAATACAGGATAGTCCTAGAGACTCCAGCTTGAGGTTATTCCTCAGGGTTACTCCCAAACCCGTACACATGAGTGGGTAGGATTGTCATAGAGACCCCAGCTCCAGGTTATTCCTCAGGGTTTACTCCCAAACCCATACACATGAGAGGGTAGGATTGTCCTAGAGACTCCAGCTCCAGGTTATTCCTCAGGGTTTACTCCCAAACCCATACACATGAGTGGGTAGGATAGTCCTAGAGACTCCAGCTCCAGGTTATTCCTCAGGGTTTACTCCCAAACCCATACACATGAGTGGGAAGGATTGTCCTAGAGACCCCGGCTCCAGGTTATTCCTCAGGGTTTACTCCCAAACCCGTACACATGAGTGGGTAGGATTGTCCTAGAGACTCCAGCTCCAGGTTATTCCTCCGGGTTCACTCCCAAACCCGTACACATGAGTAGGTAGGATTGTCCGAGAGACCCCAGCTCCAGGTTAATCCTCAGGGTTCACTCCCAAAACCGTACGCATGAGTGGGTAGGATTGTCCTAGAGACTCCAGCTCCAGGTTATTCCTCAGGGTTCACTCCCAAACCCATACACATGAGTGGGTAGGATTGTCCTAGAGACCCCAGCTCCAGGTTATTCCTCAGGGATTACTCCCAAACCCGTACACATGAGTGAGTAGGATTGTCCTAGAGACTCCAGCTCCAGGTTATTCCTCAGGGTTTACTCCCAAACCCGTACACATGAGTGGGTAGGATTGTCCTAGAGACTCCAGCTCCAGGTTATTCCTCAGGGTTTACTCCCAAACCGGTACACATAAGTGAGTAGGATTGTCCTAGAGACTCCAGCTCCAGGTTATTCCTCAGGGTTTACTCCCAAACCCATACACATGAGTGGGTAGGATTGTCCTAGAGACTCCAGCTCCAGGTTATTCCTCAGGGTTCACTCCCAAACCCGTACACATGAGTGGGTAGGATTGTCCTAGAGACTCCAGCTCCTGGTTATGCCTCAGGGTTTACTCCCAAACCCGTACACATGAGTGGGTAGGATTGTTCTAGAGTCTCCAGCTCCAGGTTATTCCTCAGGGTTCACTCCCAAACCCGTACACATGAGTGGGTAGGATTGTCCTAGAGACTCCAGCTCCTGGTTATGCCTCAGGGTTTACTCCCAAAGCCGTACACATGAGTGGGTAGGATTGTCCTAGAGACCCCAGCTCCAGGTTATTCCTCAGGGTTTACTCACAAACCCATGCACATGAGTGGGTAGGATTGTCCTAGAGACCCCAGCTCCAGGTTATTCCTCAGGGTTTACTCCCAAACCCGTACACATGAGTGGGTAGGATTGTCCTAGAGAACCCAGCTCCAGGTTATTCCTCAGGGTTTACTCCCAAACCCATACACATGAGTGGGTAGGATTGTCCTAGAGACTCCAGCTCCAGGTTATTCCTCAGGGTTTACTCCCAAACCCGTACACATCAGTGGGTAGGATTGTCCTAGAGACTCCAGCTCCAGGTTATTCCTCAGGGTTTACTCCCAAACCCGTACACATGAGTGGGTAGGATTGTACTAGAGACCCCAGCTCCAGGTTATTCCTCAGGGTTTACTCCCAAACCCATACACATGTGTGGGTAGGATTGTCCTAGAGACCCTGGCTCCAGGTTATTCCTCAGGGTTTACTCCCAAACCCATACACATGAGTGGATAGGATTCTCCTAGAGACCCCGGCTCCAGGTTATTCCTCAGGGTTCACTCCCAAACCCGTACACATGAGTGGGTAGGATTGTCCTAGAGAATCCAGCTCCAGGTTATTCCTCAGGGTTTACTCCCAAACCCGTACACATGAGTGGGTAGGATTGTCCTAGAGACTCCAGCTCCAGGTTATTCCTCAGGGTTCACTCCCAACCCCATACACATGAGTGGGTAGGATTACCCTAAAGACCCCAGCTCTAGGTTATGCCTCAGGGTTTACTCCCAAAGCCGTACACATGAGTGAGTAGGATTGTCCTAGAGACTCCAGCTCCAGGTTATTCCTCAGGGTTTACTCCCAAACCCGTACACATGAGTGGGAAGGATTGTCCTAGAGACCCCGGCTCCAGGTTATTCCTCAGGGTTTACTCCCAAACCCGTACACATGAGTGGGTAGGATTGTCCTAGAGACTCCAGCTCCAGGTTATTCCTCCGGGTTCACTCCCAAACCCGTACACATGAGTAGGTAGGATTGTCCGAGAGACCCCAGCTCCAGGTTAATCCTCAGGGTTCACTCCCAAAACTGTACGCATGAGTGGGTAGGATTGTCCTAGAGACTCCAGCTCCAGGTTATTCCTCAGGGTTCACTCCCAAACCCATACACATGAGTGGGTAGGATTGTCCTAGAGACCCTAGCTCCAGGTTATTCCTCAGGGTTTACTCCCAAACTCGTACACATGAGTGAGTAGGATTGTCCTAGAGACTCCAGCTCCAGGTTATTCCTCAGGGTTTACTCCCAAACCCGTACACATGAGTGGGTAGGATTGTCCTAGAGACTCCAGCTCCAGGTTATTCCTCAGGGTTTACTCCCAAACCGGTACACATAAGTGAGTAGGATTGTCCTAGAGACTCCAGCTCCAGGTTATTCCTCAGGGTTTACTCCCAAACCCATACACATGAGTGGGTAGGATTGTCCTAGAGACTCCAGCTCCAGGTTATTCCTCAGGGTTCACTCCCAAACCCGTACACATGAGTGGGTAGGATTGTCCTAGAGAATCCAGCTCCTGGTTATGCCTCAGGGTTTACTCCCAAACCCGTACACATGAGTGGGTAGGATTGTTCTAGAGTCTCCAGCTCCAGGTTATTCCTCAGTGTTCACTCCCAAAGCCGTACACATGAGTGGGTAGGATTGTCCTAGAGACCCCAGCTCCAGGTTATTCCTCAGGGTTTACTCACAAACCCATGCACATGAGTGGGTAGGATTGTCCTTGAGACCCCAGCTCCAGGTTATTCCTCAGGGTTTACTCCCATACCCGTACACATGAGTGGGTAGGATTGTCCTAGAGACCCCAGCTCCAGGTTATTCCTCAGGGTTTACTCCCAAACCCATACACATGAGTGGGTAGGATTGTCCTAGAGACTCCAGCTCCAGGTTATTCCTCAGGGTTTACTCACAAACCCGTACACATCAGTGGGTAGGATTGTCCTAGAGACTCCAGCTCCAGGTTATTCCTCAGGGTTTACTCCCAAACCCGTACACATGAGTGGGTAGGATTGTACTAGAGACCCCAGCTCCAGGTTATTCCTCAGGGTTTACTCCCAAACCCATACACATGTGTGGGTAGGATTGTCCTAGAGACCCTGGCTCCAGGTTATTCCTCAGGGTTTACTCCCAAACCCATACACATGAGTGGATAGGATTGTCCTAGAGACCCCGGCTCCAGGTTATTCCTCAGGGTTCACTCCCAAACCCGTACACATGAGTGGGTAGGATTGTCCTAGAGAATCCAGCTCCAGGTTATTCCTCAGGGTTTACTCCCAAACCCGTAGACATGAGTGGGTAGGATTGTCCTAGAGACTCCAGCTCCAGGTTATTCCTCAGGGTACACTCACAACCCCATACACATGAGTGGGTAGGATTAACCTAGAGACCCCAGCTCTAGGTTATGCCTCAGGGTTTACTCCCAAACCCGTACACATGAGTGGGTAGGATTGTCCTAGAGACCCCGGCTCCAGGTTATTCATCAGGGTTTACTCCAAACCCGTACACATGAGTGGGTAGGATTGTCCTAGAGACTCCAGCTCCAGGTTACTTCTCAGGGTTCACTCCCAAAGCCGTACACATGAGTGGATAGGATTGTCATAGAGACCCCGGCTCCAGGTTATTCATCATGGTTTACTCCCAAACCCGTACACATGAGTGTGTAGGATTGTCCTAGAGACTCCAGCTCCAGGTTATTCCTCAGGGTTTACTCCCAAACCCATACACATGAGTGGTAGGATTGTCCTAGAGACTCCAGCTCCAGGTTATTCCTCAGGGTTTACTCCCAAACCCGTACACATGAGTGGGTAGGATTGTCCTAGAGACCCCAGCTCCAGGTTACTTCTCAGGGTTTACTCCCAAGCCCATACACATGAGTGGGTAGGATTGTCATAGAGACCCCGGCTCCAGGTTATTCATCAGGGTTTACTCCCAAACCCGTACACATGAGTGTGTAGGATTGTCCTAGAGACTCCAGCTCCAGGTTATTCCTCAGGGTTTACTCCCAAACCCATACACATGAGTGTGTAGGATTGTCCTAGAGACCCCGGCTGCAGGTTATTCCTCAGGGTTTACTCCCAAACCCATACACATGAGTGGGTAGGATTGTCCTAGAGACCCCAGCTCCAGGTTATTCCTCAGGGTTTACTCCCAAACCCATACACATGAGTGGGTAGGATTGTCCTAGAGACTCCAGCACCAGGTTACTCCTCAGGGCTCACTCCCAAACCCGTACACATGAGTGGGTAGGATTGTCCTAGAGACCCCAGCTCCAGGTTATTCCTCAGGGTTTACTCCCAAACCCATACACATGAGTGGGTAGGATTGTCCTAGAGACTCCAGCTCCAGGTTATGCCTCAGGGTTTACTCCCAAACCCGTACACATGAGTGGGTAGGATTGTTCTAGAGTCTCCAGCTCCAGGTTATTCCTCAGTGTTCACTCCCAAAGCCGTACACATGAGTGGGTAGGATTGTCCTAGAGACCCCAGCTCCAGGTTATTCCTCAGGGTTTACTCACAAACCCATGCACATGAGTGGGTAGGATTGTCCTAGAGACCCCAGCTCCAGGTTATTCCTCAGGGTTTACTCCCAAACCCGTACACATGAGTGGGTAGGATTGTCCTAGAGACCCCAGCTCCAGGTTATTCCTCAGGGTTTACTCCCAAACCCATACACATGAGTGGGTAGGATTGTCCTAGAGACTCCAGCTCCAGGTTATTCCTCAGGGTTTACTCCCAAACCCGTACACATGAGTGGGTAGGATTGTCCTAGAGACCCCAGCTCCAGGTTATTCCTCAGGGTTTACTCCCAAACCCATACACATGAGTGGGTAGGATTGTCCTAGAGACTCCAGCTCCAGGTTATTCCTCAGGGTTTACTCCCAAACCCGTACACATCAGTGGGTAGGATTGTCCTAGAGACTCCAGCTCCAGGTTATTCCTCAGGGTTTACTCCCAAACCCGTACACATGAGTGGGTAGGATTGTACTAGAGACCCCAGCTCCAGGTTATTCCTCAGGGTTTACTCCCAAACCCATACACATGTGTGGGTAGGATTGTCCTAGAGACCCTGGCTCCAGGTTATTCCTCAGGGTTTACTCCCAAACCCATACACATGAGTGGATAGGATTCTCCTAGAGACCCCGGCTCCAGGTTATTCCTCAGGGTTCACTCCCAAACCCGTACACATGAGTGGGTAGGATTGTCCTAGAGAATCCAGCTCCAGGTTATTCCTCAGGGTTTACTCCCAAACCCGTACACATGAGTGGGTAGGATTGTCCTAGAGACTCCAGCTCCAGGTTATTCCTCAGGGTTCACTCCCAACCCCATACACATGAGTGGGTAGGATTACCCTAAAGACCCCAGCTCTAGGTTATGCCACAGGGTTTACTCCCAAAGCCGTACACATGAGTGAGTAGGATTGTCCTAGAGACTCCAGCTCCAGGTTATTCCTCAGGGTTTACTCCCAAACCCGTACACATGAGTGGGAAGGATTGTCCTAGAGACCCCGGCTCCAGGTTATTCCTCAGGGTTTACTCCCAAACCCGTACACATGAGTGGGTAGGATTGTCCTAGAGACTCCAGCTCCAGGTTATTCCTCCGGGTTCACTCCCAAACCCGTACACATGAGTAGGTAGGATTGTCCGAGAGACCCCAGCTCCAGTTTAATCCTCAGGGTTCACTCCCAAAACTGTACGCATGAGTGGGTAGGATTGTCCTAGAGACTCCAGCTCCAGGTTATTCCTCAGGGTTCACTCCCAAACCCATACACATGAGTGGGTAGGATTGTCCTAGAGACCCTAGCTCCAGGTTATTCCTCAGGGTTTACTCCCAAACCCGTACACATGAATGAGTAGGATTGTCCTAGAGACTCCAGCTCCAGGTTATTCCTCAGGGTTTACTCCCAAACCCGTACACATGAGTGGGTAGGATTGTCCTAGAGACTCCAGCTCCAGGTTATTCCTCAGGGTTTACTCCCAAACCGGTACACATAAGTGAGTAGGATTGTCCTAGAGACTCCAGCTCCAGGTTATTCCTCAGGGTTTACTCCCAAACCCATACACATGAGTGGGTAGGATTGTCCTAGAGACTCCAGCTCCAGGTTATTCCTCAGGGTTCACTCCCAAACCCGTACACATGAGTGGGTAGGATTGTCCTAGAGAATCCAGCTCCTGGTTATGCCTCAGGGTTTACTCCCAAACCCGTACACATGAGTGGGTAGGATTGTTCTAGAGTCTCCAGCTCCAGGTTATTCCTCAGTGTTCACTCCCAAAGCCGTACACATGAGTGGGTAGGATTGTCCTAGAGACCCCAGCTCCAGGTTATTCCTCAGGGTTTACTCACAAACCCATGCACATGAGTGGGTAGGATTGTCCTTGAGACCCCAGCTCCAGGTTATTCCTCAGGGTTTACTCCCATACCCGTACACATGAGTGGGTAGGATTGTCCTAGAGACCCCAGCTCCAGGTTATTCCTCAGGGTTTACTCCCAAACCCATACACATGAGTGGGTAGGATTGTCCTAGAGACTCCAGCTCCAGGTTATTCCTCAGGGTTTACTCACAAACCCGTACACATCAGTGGGTAGGATTGTCCTAGAGACTCCAGCTCCAGGTTATTCCTCAGGGTTTACTCCCAAACCCGTACACATGAGTGGGTAGGATTGTACTAGAGACCCCAGCTCCAGGTTATTCCTCATGGTTTACTCCAAACCCGTACACATGAGTGGGTAGGATTGTCCTAGAGACTCCAGCTCCAGGTTACTTCTCAGGGTTCACTCCCAAAGCCGTACACATGAGTGGATAGGATTGTCATAGAGACCCCGGCTCCAGGTTATTCATCAGGGTTTACTCCCAAACCCGTACACATGAGTGTGTAGGATTGTCCTAGAGACTCCAGCTCCAGGTTATTCCTCAGGGTTTACTCCCAAACCCATACACATGAGTGGTAGGATTGTCCTAGAGACTCCAGCTCCAGGTTATTCCTCAGGGTTTACTCCCAAACCCGTACACATGAGTGGGTAGGATTGTCCTAGAGACCCCAGCTCCAGGTTACTTCTCAGGGTTTACTCCCAAGCCCATACACATGAGTGGGTAGGATTGTCATAGAGACCCCGGCTCCAGGTTATTCATCAGGGTTTACTCCCAAACCCGTACACATGAGTGTGTAGGATTGTCCTAGAGACTCCAGCTCCAGGTTATTCCTCAGGGTTTACTCCCAAACCCATACACATGAGTGTGTAGGATTGTCCTAGAGACCCCGGCTGCAGGTTATTCCTCAGGGTTTACTCCCAAACCCATACACATGAGTGGGTAGGATTGTCCTAGAGACCCCAGCTCCAGGTTATTCCTCAGGGTTTACTCCCAAACCCATACACATGAGTGGGTAGGATTGTCCTAGAGACTCCAGCACCAGGTTACTCCTCAGGGCTCACTCCCAAACCCGTACACATGAGTGGGTAGGATTGTCCTAGAGACCCCAGCTCCAGGTTATTCCTCAGGGTTTACTCCCAAACCCATACACATGAGTGGGTAGGATTGTCCTAGAGACTCCAGCTCCTGGTTATGCCTCAGGGTTTACTCCCAAACCCGTACACATGAGTGGGTAGGATTGTTCTAGAGTCTCCAGCTCCAGGTTATTCCTCAGTGTTCACTCCCAAAGCCGTACACATGAGTGGGTAGGATTGTCCTAGAGACCCCAGCTCCAGGTTATTCCTCAGGGTTTACTCACAAACCCATGCACATGAGTGGGTAGGATTGTCCTAGAGACCCCAGCTCCAGGTTATTCCTCAGGGTTTACTCCCAAACCCGTACACATGAGTGGGTAGGATTGTCCTAGAGACCCCAGCTCCAGGTTATTCCTCAGGGTTTACTCCCAAACCCATACACATTAGTGGGTAGGATTGTCCTAGAGACTCCAGCTCCAGGTTATTCCTCAGGGTTTACTCCCAAACCCGTACACATGAGTGGGTAGGATTGTCCTAGAGACCCCAGCTCCAGGTTATTCCTCAGGGTTTACTCCCAAACCCATACACATGAGTGGGTAGGATTGTCCTAGAGACTCCAGCTCCAGGTTATTCCTCAGGGTTTACTCCCAAACCCGTACACATCAGTGGGTAGGATTGTCCTAGAGACTCCAGCTCCAGGTTATTCCTCAGGGTTTACTCCCAAACCCGTACACATGAGTGGGTAGGATTGTACTAGAGACCCCAGCTCCAGGTTATTCCTCAGGGTTTACTCCCAAACCCTTACACATGTGTGGGTAGGATTGTCCTAGAGACACTGGCTCCAGGTTATTCCTCAGGGTATACTCCCAAACCCATACACATGAGTGGATAGGATTCTCCTAGAGACCCCGGCTCCAGGTTATTCCTCAGGGTTCACTCCCAAACCCGTACACATGAGTGGGTAGGATTGTCCTAGAGAATCCAGCTCCAGGTTATTCCTCAGGGTTTACTCCCAAACCCGTACACATGAGTGGGTAGGATTGTCCTAGAGACTCCAGCTCCAGGTTATTCCTCAGGGTTCACTCCCAACCCCATACACATGAGTGGGTAGGATTACCCTAAAGACCCCAGCTCTAGGTTATGCCTCAGGGTTTACTCCCAAAGCCGTACACATGAGTGAGTAGGATTGTCCTAGAGACTCCAGCTCCGGGTTATTCCTCAGGGTTTACTCCCAAACCCGTACACATGAGTGGGAAGGATTGTCCTAGAGACCCCGGCTCCAGGTTATTCCTCAGGGTTTACTCCCAAACCGGTACACATAAGTGAGTAGGATTGTCCTAGAGACTCCAGCTCCAGGTTATTCCTCAGGGTTTACTCCCAAACCCATACACATGAGTGGGTAGGATTGTCCTAGAGACTCCAGCTCCAGGTTATTCCTCAGGGTTCACTCCCAAACCCATACACATGAGTGGGTAGGATTGTCCTAGAGAATCCAGCTCCTGGTTATGCCTCAGGGTTTACTCCCAAACCCGTACACATGAGTGGGTAGGATTGTTCTAGAGTCTCCAGCTCCAGGTTATTCCTCAGTGTTCACTCCCAAAGCCGTACACATGAGTGGGTAGGATTGTCCTAGAGACCCCAGCTCCAGGTTATTCCTCAGGGTTTACTCACAAACCCATGCACATGAGTGGGTAGGATTGTCCTTGAGACCCCAGCTCCAGGTTATTCCTCAGGGTTTACTCCCATACCCGTACACATGAGTGGGTAGGATTGTCCTAGAGACCCCAGCTCCAGGTTATTCCTCAGGGTTTACTCCCAAACCCATACACATGAGTGGGTAGGATTGTCCTAGAGACTCCAGCTCCAGGTTATTCCTCAGGGTTTACTCACAAACCCGTACACATCAGTGGGTAGGATTGTCCTAGAGACTCCAGCTCCAGGTTATTCCTCAGGGTTTACTCCCAAACCCGTACACATGAGTGGGTAGGATTGTACTAGAGACCCCAGCTCCAGGTTATTCCTCATGGTTTACTCCAAACCCGTACACATGAGTGGGTAGGATTGTCCTAGAGACTCCAGCTCCAGGTTACTTCTCAGGGTTCACTCCCAAAGCCGTACACATGAGTGGATAGGATTGTCATAGAGACCCCGGCTCCAGGTTATTCATCAGGGTTTACTCCCAAACCCGTACACATGAGTGTGTAGGATTGTCCTAGAGACTCCAGCTCCAGGTTATTCCTCAGGGTTTACTCCCAAACCCATACACATGAGTGGTAGGATTGTCCTAGAGACTCCAGCTCCAGGTTATTCCTCAGGGTTTACTCCCAAACCCGTACACATGAGTGGGTAGGATTGTCCTAGAGACCCCAGCTCCAGGTTACTTCTCAGGGTTTACTCCCAAGCCCATACACATGAGTGGGTAGGATTGTCATAGAGACCCCGGCTCCAGGTTATTCATCAGGGTTTACTCCCAAACCCGTACACATGAGTGTGTAGGATTGTCCTAGAGACTCCAGCTCCAGGTTATTCCTCAGGGTTTACTCCCAAACCCATACACATGAGTGTGTAGGATTGTCCTAGAGACCCCGGCTGCAGGTTATTCCTCAGGGTTTACTCCCAAACCCATACACATGAGTGGGTAGGATTGTCCTAGAGACCCCAGCTCCAGGTTATTCCTCAGGGTTTACTCCCAAACCCATACACATGAGTGGGTAGGATTGTCCTAGAGACTCCAGCACCAGGTTACTCCTCAGGGCTCACTCCCAAACCCGTACACATGAGTGGGTAGGATTGTCCTAGAGACCCCAGCTCCAGGTTATTCCTCAGGGTTTACTCCCAAACCCATACACATGAGTGGGTAGGATTGTCCTAGAGACTCCAGCTCCTGGTTATGCCTCAGGGTTTACTCCCAAACCCGTACACATGAGTGGGTAGGATTGTTCTAGAGTCTCCAGCTCCAGGTTATTCCTCAGTGTTCACTCCCAAAGCCGTACACATGAGTGGGTAGGATTGTCCTAGAGACCCCAGCTCCAGGTTATTCCTCAGGGTTTACTCACAAACCCATGCACATGAGTGGGTAGGATTGTCCTAGAGACCCCAGCTCCAGGTTATTCCTCAGGGTTTACTCCCAAACCCGTACACATGAGTGGGTAGGATTGTCCTAGAGACCCCAGCTCCAGGTTATTCCTCAGGGTTTACTCCCAAACCCATACACATTAGTGGGTAGGATTGTCCTAGAGACTCCAGCTCCAGGTTATTCCTCAGGGTTTACTCCCAAACCCGTACACATGAGTGGGTAGGATTGTCCTAGAGACCCCAGCTCCAGGTTATTCCTCAGGGTTTACTCCCAAACCCATACACATGAGTGGGTAGGATTGTCCTAGAGACTCCAGCTCCAGGTTATTCCTCAGGGTTTACTCCCAAACCCGTACACATCAGTGGGTAGGATTGTCCTAGAGACTCCAGCTCCAGGTTATTCCTCAGGGTTTACTCCCAAACCCGTACACATGAGTGGGTAGGATTGTACTAGAGACCCCAGCTCCAGGTTATTCCTCAGGGTTTACTCCCAAACCCTTACACATGTGTGGGTAGGATTGTCCTAGAGACACTGGCTCCAGGTTATTCCTCAGGGTATACTCCCAAACCCATACACATGAGTGGATAGGATTCTCCTAGAGACCCCGGCTCCAGGTTATTCCTCAGGGTTCACTCCCAAACCCGTACACATGAGTGGGTAGGATTGTCCTAGAGAATCCAGCTCCAGGTTATTCCTCAGGGTTTACTCCCAAACCCGTACACATGAGTGGGTAGGATTGTCCTAGAGACTCCAGCTCCAGGTTATTCCTCAGGGTTCACTCCCAACCCCATACACATGAGTGGGTAGGATTACCCTAAAGACCCCAGCTCTAGGTTATGCCTCAGGGTTTACTCCCAAAGCCGTACACATGAGTGAGTAGGATTGTCCTAGAGACTCCAGCTCCGGGTTATTCCTCAGGGTTTACTCCCAAACCCGTACACATGAGTGGGAAGGATTGTCCTAGAGACCCCGGCTCCAGGTTATTCCTCAGGGTTTACTCCCAAACCCGTACACATGAGTGGGTAGGATTGTCCTAGAGACTCCAGCTCCAGGTTATTCCTCCGGGTTCACTCCCAAACCCGTACACATGAGTAGGTAGGATTGTCCGAGAGACCCCAGCTCCAGGTTAATCCTCAGGGTTCACTCCCAAAACTGTACGCATGAGTGGGTAGGATTGTCCTAGAGACTCCAGCTCCAGGTTATTCCTCAGGGTTCACTCCCAAACCCATACACATGAGTGGGTAGGATTGTCCTAGAGACCCTAGCTCCAGGTTATTCCTCAGGGTTTACTCCCAAACCCGTACACATGAGTGAGTAGGATTGTCCTAGAGACTCCAGCTCCAGGTTATTCCTCAGGGTTTACTCCCAAACCCGTACACATGAGTGGGTAGGATTGTCCTAGTGACTCCAGCTCCAGGTTATTCCTCAGGGTTTACTCCCAAACCGGTACACATAAGTGAGTAGGATTGTCCTAGAGACTCCAGCTCCAGGTTATTCCTCAGGGTTTACTCCCAAACCCATACACATGAGTGGGTAGGATTGTCCTAGAGACTCCAGCTCCAGGTTATTCCTCAGGGTTCACTCCCAAACCCGTACACATGAGTGGGTAGGATTGTCCTAGAGAATCCAGCTCCTGGTTATGCCTCAGGGTTTACTCCCAAACCCGTACACATGAGTGGGTAGGATTGTTCTAGAGTCTCCAGCTCCAGGTTATTCCTCAGTGTTCACTCCCAAAGCCGTACACATGAGTGGGTAGGATTGTCCTAGAGACCCCAGCTCCAGGTTATTCCTCAGGGTTTACTCACAAACCCATGCACATGAGTGGGTAGGATTGTCCATGAGACCCCAGCTCCAGGTTATTCCTCAGGGTTTACTCCCATACCCGTACACATGAGTGGGTAGGATTGTCCTAGAGACCCCAGCTCCAGGTTATTCCTCAGGGTTTACTCCCAAACCCATACACATGAGTGGGTAGGATTGTCCTAGAGACTCCAGCTCCAGGTTATTCCTCAGGGTTTACTCACAAACCCGTACACATCAGTGGGTAGGATTGTCCTAGAGACTCCAGCTCCAGGTTATTCCTCAGGGTTTACTCCCAAACCCGTACACATGAGTGGGTAGGATTGTACTAGAGACCCCAGCTCCAGGTTATTCCTAAGGGTTTACTCCCAAACCCATACACATGTGTGGGTAGGATTGTCCTAGAGACCCTGGCTCCAGGTTATTCCTCAGGGTTTACTCCCAAACCCATACACATGAGTGGATAGGATTGTCCTAGAGACCCCGGCTCCAGGTTATTCCTCAGGGTTCACTCCCAAACCCGTACACATGAGTGGGTAGGATTGTCCTAGAGAATCCAGCTCCAGGTTATTCCTCAGGGTTTACTCCCAAACCCGTACACATGAGTGGGTAGGATTGTCCTAGAGACTCCAGCTCCAGGTTATTCCTCAGGGTTCACTCCCAACCCCATACACATGAGTGGGTAGGATTAACCTAGAGACCCCAGCTCTAGGTTATGCCTCAGGGTTTACTCCCAAACCCGTACACATGAGTGGGTAGGATTGTCCTAGAGACTCCAGCTCCAGGTTATACCTCAGGGTTTACTCCCAAAGCCGTACACATGAGTGAGTAGGATTGTCCTAGAGACTCCAGCTCCAGGTTATTCCTCAGGGTTTACTCCCAAACCCGTACACATGAGTGGGTAGGATTGTCCTAGAGACCCCGGCTCCAGGTTATTCCTCAGGGTTTACTCCAAACCCGTACACATGAGTGGGTAGGATTGTCCTAGAGACTCCAGCTCCAGGTTACTTCTCAGGGTTCACTCCCAAAGCCGTACACATGAGTGGATAGGATTGTCATAGAGACCCCGGCTCCAGGTTATTCATCAGGGTTTTCTCCCAAACCCGTACACATGAGTGTGTAGGATTGTCCTAGAGACTCCAGCTCCAGGTTATTCCTCAGGGTTTACTCCCAAACCCATACACATGAGTGGGTAGGATTGTCCTAGAGAATCCAGCTCCAGGTTATTCCTCAGGGTTTACTCCCAAACCCGTACACATGAGTGGGTAGGATTGTCCTAGAGACTCCAGCTCCAGGTTATTCCTCAGGGTTCACTCCCAACCCCATACACATGAGTGGGTAGGATTACCCTAAAGACCCCAGCTCTAGGTTATGCCTCAGGGTTTACTCCCAAAGCCGTACACATGAGTGAGTAGGATTGTCCTAGAGACTCCAGCTCCAGGTTATTCCTCAGGGTTTACTCCCAAACCCGTACACATGAGTGGGAAGGATTGTCCTAGAGACCCCGGCTCCAGGTTATTCCTCAGGGTTTACTCCCAAACCCGTACACATGAGTGGGTAGGATTGTCCTAGAGACTCCAGCTCCAGGTTATTCCTCCGGGTTCACTCCCAAACCCGTACACATGAGTAGGTAGGATTGTCCGAGAGACCCCAGCTCCAGGTTAATCCTCAGGGTTCACTCCCAAAACTGTACGCATGAGTGGTTAGGATTGTCCTAGAGACTCCAGCTCCAGGTTATTCCTCAGGGTTCACTCCCAAACCCATACACATGAGTGGGTAGGATTGTCCTAGAGACCCCAGCTCCAGGTTATTCCTCAGGGTTTACTCCCAAACCCGTACACATGAGTGAGTAGGATTGTCCTAGAGACTCCAGCTCCAGGTTATTCCTCAGGGTTTACTCCCAAACCCGTACACATGAGTGGGTAGGATTGTCCTAGAGACTCCAGCTCCAGGTTATTCCTCAGGGTTTACTCCCAAACCCATACACATGAGTGTGTAGGATTGTCCTAGAGACCCCGGCTGCAGGTTATTCCTCAGGGTTTACTCCCAAACCCATACACATGAGTGGGTAGGATTGTCCTAGAGACCCCAGCTCCAGGTTATTCCTCAGGGTTTACTCCCAAACCCATACACATGAGTGGGTAGGATTGTCCTAGAGACTCCAGCACCAGGTTACTCCTCAGGGCTCACTCCCAAACCCGTACACATGAGTGGGTAGGATTGTCCTAGAGACCCCAGCTCCAGGTTATTCCTCAGGGTTTACTCCCAAACCCATACACATGAGTGGGTAGGATTGTCCTAGAGACTCCAGCTCCTGGTTATGCCTCAGGGTTTACTCCCAAACCCGTACACATGAGTGGGTAGGATTGTTCTAGAGTCTCCAGCTCCAGGTTATTCCTCAGTGTTCACTCCCAAAGCCGTACACATGAGTGGGTAGGATTGTCCTAGAGACCCCAGCTCCAGGTTATTCCTCAGGGTTTACTCACAAACCCATGCACATGAGTGGGTAGGATTGTCCTAGAGACCCCAGCTCCAGGTTATTCCTCAGGGTTTACTCCCAAACCCGTACACATGAGTGGGTAGGATTGTCCTAGAGACCCCAGCTCCAGGTTATTCCTCAGGGTTTACTCCCAAACCCATACACATTAGTGGGTAGGATTGTCCTAGAGACTCCAGCTCCAGGTTATTCCTCAGGGTTTACTCCCAAACCCGTACACATGAGTGGGTAGGATTGTCCTAGAGACCCCAGCTCCAGGTTATTCCTCAGGGTTTACTCCCAAACCCATACACATGAGTGGGTAGGATTGTCCTAGAGACTCCAGCTCCAGGTTATTCCTCAGGGTTTACTCCCAAACCCGTACACATCAGTGGGTAGGATTGTCCTAGAGACTCCAGCTCCAGGTTATTCCTCAGGGTTTACTCCCAAACCCGTACACATGAGTGGGTAGGATTGTACTAGAGACCCCAGCTCCAGGTTATTCCTCAGGGTTTACTCCCAAACCCTTACACATGTGTGGGTAGGATTGTCCTAGAGACACTGGCTCCAGGTTATTCCTCAGGGTATACTCCCAAACCCATACACATGAGTGGATAGGATTCTCCTAGAGACCCCGGCTCCAGGTTATTCCTCAGGGTTCACTCCCAAACCCGTACACATGAGTGGGTAGGATTGTCCTAGAGAATCCAGCTCCAGGTTATTCCTCAGGGTTTACTCCCAAACCCGTACACATGAGTGGGTAGGATTGTCCTAGAGACTCCAGCTCCAGGTTATTCCTCAGGGTTCACTCCCAACCCCATACACATGAGTGGGTAGGATTACCCTAAAGACCCCAGCTCTAGGTTATGCCTCAGGGTTTACTCCCAAAGCCGTACACATGAGTGAGTAGGATTGTCCTAGAGACTCCAGCTCCGGGTTATTCCTCAGGGTTTACTCCCAAACCCGTACACATGAGTGGGAAGGATTGTCCTAGAGACCCCGGCTCCAGGTTATTCCTCAGGGTTTACTCCCAAACCCGTACACATGAGTGGGTAGGATTGTCCTAGAGACTCCAGCTCCAGGTTATTCCTCCGGGTTCACTCCCAAACCCGTACACATGAGTAGGTAGGATTGTCCGAGAGACCCCAGCTCCAGGTTAATCCTCAGGGTTCACTCCCAAAACTGTACGCATGAGTGGGTAGGATTGTCCTAGAGACTCCAGCTCCAGGTTATTCCTCAGGGTTCACTCCCAAACCCATACACATGAGTGGGTAGGATTGTCCTAGAGACCCTAGCTCCAGGTTATTCCTCAGGGTTTACTCCCAAACCCGTACACATGAGTGAGTAGGATTGTCCTAGAGACTCCAGCTCCAGGTTATTCCTCAGGGTTTACTCCCAAACCCGTACACATGAGTGGGTAGGATTGTCCTAGTGACTCCAGCTCCAGGTTATTCCTCAGGGTTTACTCCCAAACCGGTACACATAAGTGAGTAGGATTGTCCTAGAGACTCCAGCTCCAGGTTATTCCTCAGGGTTTACTCCCAAACCCATACACATGAGTGGGTAGGATTGTCCTAGAGACTCCAGCTCCAGGTTATTCCTCAGGGTTCACTCCCAAACCCGTACACATGAGTGGGTAGGATTGTCCTAGAGAATCCAGCTCCTGGTTATGCCTCAGGGTTTACTCCCAAACCCGTACACATGAGTGGGTAGGATTGTTCTAGAGTCTCCAGCTCCAGGTTATTCCTCAGTGTTCACTCCCAAAGCCGTACACATGAGTGGGTAGGATTGTCCTAGAGACCCCAGCTCCAGGTTATTCCTCAGGGTTTACTCACAAACCCATGCACATGAGTGGGTAGGATTGTCCATGAGACCCCAGCTCCAGGTTATTCCTCAGGGTTTACTCCCATACCCGTACACATGAGTGGGTAGGATTGTCCTAGAGACCCCAGCTCCAGGTTATTCCTCAGGGTTTACTCCCAAACCCATACACATGAGTGGGTAGGATTGTCCTAGAGACTCCAGCTCCAGGTTATTCCTCAGGGTTTACTCACAAACCCGTACACATCAGTGGGTAGGATTGTCCTAGAGACTCCAGCTCCAGGTTATTCCTCAGGGTTTACTCCCAAACCCGTACACATGAGTGGGTAGGATTGTACTAGAGACCCCAGCTCCAGGTTATTCCTAAGGGTTTACTCCCAAACCCATACACATGTGTGGGTAGGATTGTCCTAGAGACCCTGGCTCCAGGTTATTCCTCAGGGTTTACTCCCAAACCCATACACATGAGTGGATAGGATTGTCCTAGAGACCCCGGCTCCAGGTTATTCCTCAGGGTTCACTCCCAAACCCGTACACATGAGTGGGTAGGATTGTCCTAGAGAATCCAGCTCCAGGTTATTCCTCAGGGTTTACTCCCAAACCCGTACACATGAGTGGGTAGGATTGTCCTAGAGACTCCAGCTCCAGGTTATTCCTCAGGGTTCACTCCCAACCCCATACACATGAGTGGGTAGGATTAACCTAGAGACCCCAGCTCTAGGTTATGCCTCAGGGTTTACTCCCAAACCCGTACACATGAGTGGGTAGGATTGTCCTAGAGACTCCAGCTCCAGGTTATACCTCAGGGTTTACTCCCAAAGCCGTACACATGAGTGAGTAGGATTGTCCTAGAGACTCCAGCTCCAGGTTATTCCTCAGGGTTTACTCCCAAACCCGTACACATGAGTGGGTAGGATTGTCCTAGAGACCCCGGCTCCAGGTTATTCCTCAGGGTTTACTCCAAACCCGTACACATGAGTGGGTAGGATTGTCCTAGAGACTCCAGCTCCAGGTTACTTCTCAGGGTTCACTCCCAAAGCCGTACACATGAGTGGATAGGATTGTCATAGAGACCCCGGCTCCAGGTTATTCATCAGGGTTTTCTCCCAAACCCGTACACATGAGTGTGTAGGATTGTCCTAGAGACTCCAGCTCCAGGTTATTCCTCAGGGTTTACTCCCAAACCCATACACATGAGTGGGTAGGATTGTCCTAGAGAATCCAGCTCCAGGTTATTCCTCAGGGTTTACTCCCAAACCCGTACACATGAGTGGGTAGGATTGTCCTAGAGACTCCAGCTCCAGGTTATTCCTCAGGGTTCACTCCCAACCCCATACACATGAGTGGGTAGGATTACCCTAAAGACCCCAGCTCTAGGTTATGCCTCAGGGTTTACTCCCAAAGCCGTACACATGAGTGAGTAGGATTGTCCTAGAGACTCCAGCTCCAGGTTATTCCTCAGGGTTTACTCCCAAACCCGTACACATGAGTGGGAAGGATTGTCCTAGAGACCCCGGCTCCAGGTTATTCCTCAGGGTTTACTCCCAAACCCGTACACATGAGTGGGTAGGATTGTCCTAGAGACTCCAGCTCCAGGTTATTCCTCCGGGTTCACTACCAAACCCGTACACATGAGTAGGTAGGATTGTCCGAGAGACCCCAGCTCCAGGTTAATCCTCAGGGTTCACTCCCAAAACTGTACGCATGAGTGGTTAGGATTGTCCTAGAGACTCCAGCTCCAGGTTATTCCTCAGGGTTCACTCCCAAACCCATACACATGAGTGGGTAGGATTGTCCTAGAGACCCTAGCTCCAGGTTATTCCTCAGGGTTTACTCCCAAACCCGTACACATGAGTGAGTAGGATTGTCCTAGAGACTCCAGCTCCAGGTTATTCCTCAGGGTTTACTCCCAAACCCGTACACATGAGTGGGTAGGATTGTCCTAGAGACTCCAGCTCCAGGTTATTCCTCAGGGTTTACTCCCAAACCGGTACACATAAGTGAGTAGGATTGTCCTAGAGACTCCAGCTCCAGGTTATTCCTCAGGGTTTACTCCCAAACCCATACACATGAGTGGGTAGGATTGTCCTAGAGACTCCAGCTCCAGGTTATTCCTCAGGGTTCACTCCCAAACCCGTACACATGAGTGGGTAGGATTGTCCTAGAGAATCCAGCTCCTGGTTATGCCTCAGGGTTTACTCCCAAACCCGTACACATGAGTGGGTAGGATTGTTCTAGAGTCTCCAGCTCCAGGTTATTCCTCAGTGTTCACTCCCAAAGCCGTACACATGAGTGGGTAGGATTGTCCTAGAGACCCCAGCTCCAGGTTATTCCTCAGGGTTTACTCACAAACCCATGCACATGAGTGGGTAGGATTGTCCTTGAGACCCCAGCTCCAGGTTATTCCTCAGGGTTTACTCCCATACCCGTACACATGAGTGGGTAGGATTGTCCTAGAGACCCCAGCTCCAGGTTATTCCTCAGGGTTTACTCCCAAACCCATACACATGAGTGGGTAGGATTGTCCTAGAGACTCCAGCTCCAGGTTATTCCTCAGGGTTTACTCACAAACCCGTACACATCAGTGGGTAGGATTGTCCTAGAGACTCCAGCTCCAGGTTATTCCTCAGGGTTTACTCCCAAACCCGTACACATGAGTGGGTAGGATTGTACTAGAGACCCCAGCTCCAGGTTATTCCTAAGGGTTTACTCCCAAACCCATACACATGTGTGGGTAGGATTGTCCTAGAGACCCTGGCTCCAGGTTATTCCTCAGGGTTTACTCCCAAACCCATACACATGAGTGGATAGGATTGTCCTAGAGACCCCGGCTCCAGGTTATTCCTCAGGGTTCACTCCCAAACCCGTACACATGAGTGGGTAGGATTGTCCTAGAGAATCCAGCTCCAGGTTATTCCTCAGGGTTTACTCCCAAACCCGTACACATGAGTGGGTAGGATTGTCCTAGAGACTCCAGCTCCAGGTTATTCCTCAGGGTTCACTCCCAACCCCATACACATGAGTGGGTAGGATTAACCTAGAGACCCCAGCTCTAGGTTATGCCTCAGGGTTTACTCCCAAACCCGTACACATGAGTGGGTAGGATTGTCCTTGAGACTCCAGCTCCAGGTTATACCTCAGGGTTTACTCCCAAAGCCGTACACATGAGTGAGTAGGATTGTCCTAGAGACTCCAGCTCCAGGTTATTCCTCAGGGTTTACTCCCAAACCCGTACACATGAGTGGGTAGGATTGTCCTAGAGACCCCGGCTCCAGGTTATTCCTCAGGGTTTACTCCAAACCCGTACACATGAGTGGGTAGGATTGTCCTAGAGACTCCAGCTCCAGGTTACTTCTCAGGGTTCACTCCCAAAGCCGTACACATGAGTGGATAGGATTGTCATAGAGACCCCGGCTCCAGGTTATTCATCAGGGTTTTCTCCCAAACCCGTACACATGAGTGTGTAGGATTGTCCTAGAGACTCCAGCTCCAGGTTATTCCTCAGGGTTTACTCCCAAACCCATACACATGAGTGGTAGGATTGTCCTAGAGACTCCAGCTCCAGGTTATTCCTCAGGGTTTACTCTCAAACCCGTACACATGAGTGGGTAGGATTGTCCTAGAGACCCCAGCTCCAGGTTACTTCTCAGGGTTTACTCCCAAGCCCATACACATGAGTGGGTAGGATTGTCATAGAGACCCCGGCTCCAGGTTATTCATCAGGGTTTACTCCCAAACCCGTACACATGAGTGTGTAGGATTGTCCTAGAGACTCCAGCTCCAGGTTATTCCTCAGGGTTTACTCCCAAACCCATACACATGAGTGTGTAGGATTGTCCTAGAGACCCCGGCTGCAGGTTATTCCTCAGGGTTTACTCCCAAACCCATACACATGAGTGGGTAGGATTGTCCTAGAGACCCCAGCTCCAGGTTATTCCTCAGGGTTTACTCCCAAACCCATACACATGAGTGGGTAGGATTGTCCTAGAGACTCCAGCACCAGGTTACTCCTCAGGGTTCACTCCCAAACCCGTACACATGAGTGGGTAGGATTGTCCTAGAGACCCCAGCTCCAGGTTATTCCTCAGTGTTTACTCCCAAACCCATACACATGAGTGGGTATCGTCGCAAGACAGCGGAGGTTTGAGCTCAGAGATTTCCTTCTCCAGATAAGTCCCCAACCACGGCCGACAAGCCCAGTCTGCCTGAAGCGAATGCTTTTAAGCCATGAACAATCTGCCTTTGTCCCTTGTCCCGTCAGTAGAAACCGTTCCTCTGGGCATATCAGCTAAACCACATGTGGAAGCCAGGAGCTTGACTCGGTTTTCAGAGGCTATTAGAGACGCACGCCATTGAGAACATTTAATGGGTATTGGGAGGTTATCCCCACTACCACCTCCCCTCCCACTTCAGTGACAACCTGAAGGAACCATTAGTTTCAAGATAATTACGGAGAAGGATAGGACTGGTCCTCGGACTGTGATGCTAAACTGGAGAAAGGCCAGTTTTGGTGGCATCTGAAGAGATCTGGCAGGTATGGATTGGGGGAGGTGGTTTTCTGGCAAAGAGATTTTCAAAAGTGAAATATTGAGAGCACAGAATTTGTACGTTGCATTTGGAGTAAAAGGCAAAGCTAACAGGTTTAGAGACCCAGGGTAGGAAAAGAGGCGAGGTTAAGATCAAATGAGGCACTTGTGGGGTATAAGAAATGCAAGAGACCTCTTTAAAGTGAAATCAGGAGGGTGGTAGAGGACACGAGGTTACAGTGCCGTACAACATGAAAGGTTGCTTTAGTAGACAAGGTGAAATAGGATCCTACAGGTATTTTAAGTGCAAATGTTTTGCGAGGGACAAAATTGGTCTGCTGGAAGATCAGAATGGTGAACGATGTATGGAGCTGAAAGAGGTGGGGAGATGGTAAACTGATTTTTTTCATCTGTATTTACTCGGGAGATGGACACAGAATCTGTAGAAGTGAGGAAAAGCAGCAGGGAGATCATGGATCCTATACTGATTACCGAGGAGGAGGAGTTTGCTGACTTGAGGTGAATTAGAGTGGTTAATTCCCCAGGGCCCGTGGGAGGCAAGTGGAGAAATTGCAGGGGCCCTAGCAGAGATATTTAGATCATCCTTAGTGACAGGTGAGGATCGGAGGGTATCTAATGTTGTCCTGCTGTTTCAGAAAGACTCGAAATGTAAACCGGGAATTATCGGCCGATGAGCCTGACATCAGCAGTGGGGAAGTTATTGGAAGGCATTCTAAAGGACTGGATGTATGAGTAGGACAGGTTCAGTGAGGTACCCCCAAATGCAAGAGGGTGGGACTAGCTCATATGAGGATCCTTCCTACCCTTTTTCCCTCCTCTGTACTCCCTCCCCATCCA
The DNA here is from genome assembly GCF_048418815.1 of Hemitrygon akajei. Lineage (NCBI taxonomy): Eukaryota > Metazoa > Chordata > Chondrichthyes > Myliobatiformes > Dasyatidae > Hemitrygon > Hemitrygon akajei. Next base: position 1,884,990 of record NW_027331974.1, on the reverse strand, counting down.
TTAACCCGCTGTCTCAAGGTTATTTAAACCGTCTGACAAAATTCACTCAAAGATGATGATGTCATCAACAGGTCCATCCAAATGAGGCTCCCCGATTGGCTGCGGGATATTGATGTCATCAAGCAATGTTTCCAGATGGGTCTCTGTGATTGGCTCCAGGATGGTGACATCACTGAGTTAGGTATCATAGGCCTTGGCTGTGATTGGTCCCAGGACTTATCTCCAACAGGTTTTGCATCAAAGACCTACAATTGGCTCTGAGGTTCCCACAGCAATGGTGATTGGCTTCCGAGCCTTGACGTCATCGTGTCGTGTGACCGATCTCACCCCTCTGATGTGCTCCACTAGCAGCCCTGTTGGCACCCGGCCTGTCCCACTGGCGATTGTCTCTCCCCCTAACACCCAACAACGGGCTCCTTTCCAGCCTTCACTGAACACTCCTATGTGGCCGTTCAGCAACGGCATCAGCTATTGGCTCCAGTGGCCTGACATCATCCATTGGCTCACCAACATCATCATACTGGGTTGGATCCTACCCAATAGCTCCGCTGAGAATCCCCACAAGTGACCTCATTGGCTGCACATCAATGGACTCCAGCCCAACAGCTTTGTACGGCAACACCAATAACCTCGTCATGCTTCCCAGGCAACAGCCCCCATTGGCCCATCGAATGACACAGATGTCATCTCTCATAGGCTTGTGGAAAATTTCAGTCTGACTTTGCAATTGCTTCCTCCAATGACTCCACACCCACACCGACCGGCTCCCCCAATGACTCAGGCAGGGCGTCACCGATTGGCTCATCCGGTGGACCAGTCCTGTGTCAGCCAATGAGCTGGCCGGAAAACTTGGGTCAGACCGTGCTGACTGATCAGTGCCGCTCCATTCCGGAGCATCTCTCGACGGCTCCATCAGTGACACCGTCTTATGCCCCTGGACTCACCCTACAATCACTTTCTTCTCCCCTTCCCCTCCATATGATCCCCTCACCCTGCCCTGGTTGTCCTGGTTCCTCCAGTGAGAGCACCTCCTGCCCTCCCCCTCACCCCTACCCTTTCTGAGTCCTCCCATCTCACACACCCTGCCCATCCCGATCTGTCTCACCCTCTCCATCCCCAACTACCACTCCACTTCCCTCTCCCTCCATCACCTACCCTCCTCTTCCCTCCCCCTTCCCCAACACATACCAAATTCTCCCCTCACCCTATCCCTCCCGCTCCTACACACTTACCCCTCCCCACCAGCTTTACCCCTCTGTGACCATGTGAGGGAACTGTAGGAAAAAACTCACATGAGATCTCGGCTGGAGTTTACAAGAAGGCATATGGGAGACTTGGAAGCCACCTGGAAGGAGGTTCTATGGTCTGGTGAAATCAATATTGAGTGTTTTGGCCATCAGACTAACGCTATGTTTGTCATAAGTCAAACACCGCACATCATCAAAAACACACCATCCACACCGTGAAGCGTGGTGGTGGCTGCATCAGGCTGTGGGGATGCTTCACTGCAGAGACGCTGGAAGGTCTGCAGAGGTAGAGGGTAAGATGTATGCAGCAAAATACAAGGAGATCCTGGAGGAAAAGCAGATGCAGTCTCCAGGAGAACTGTGACTTGCGAGATTTGTTTTCCAGCAAGGAGGGACCCCAAGCATAAGGCCAGAGCTACACAGGAATGGCTTAAAACAACAAAGTTAAAATGTCCTCAATCCAATTGAGTATTTTTGGCTGGACTTGAAAAGAACTGGTCTCTCGTGATCCCCATGAAAGCTGACAGAGCCTGTGTAGTTTTGCAAATAAGAGTGGGGGGTGGGGGGAAATTGCAGTATCCAGCAGTGCAAGGCTAATAGAGACCTGTCCACACAGACTCCGGGCTGTAATTGCTGCCAAAGTTGCACATACCAAGTAGTGACTTGAAAGGGTGAATGCTTTTGCAAACGATTATTTAGTGTTTTATGTTTGTAATTGATTTGATCACTTTGTAGAGAATTGTTATCACTTTGACACGAAACAGTCTTTTTCAGTTGATCAGTGTCAAAACAAGCCAAATTAAATCTACTGTGATTCAGTGTTGTGAAACAATAAAAGATGAACAATTCCAAGGGGTTGAATACTTTTTATAGACACTGTATATATACAAGAGCAACCCCACAGCGTGATGCAAGGATTTTGCTCTGTCAGGATCTTAACAGTGTTTCCAGACAGGAATGGTAGCTGAGTTTGGAGAGCTCTGAAATTTAACAGCTCCACATTCTCAAGCCTGCGCATGAAGAGCGTCTCTCATAACCATCCCGGCAGAGGGAATGTTTCCTCTCTAGGAGATACATCACAGACGACCTATTCCTAGAAAGCAGATTCGGGAGCCACTTTATTAGGAAACTCCTGAACCAAATGTAGAGGACACTGAGTGTATGTTCGTGGTCTCCTGTTGTTGTAGCCCATCCACTTCAATGCTAGACGTGTTGTGCGTTGAGGGGTGTTCCCTCGCATACCGCTGTTGCAACCCGTGTTTATCTGAGTTACTGTCGCTGTCCTGTCAGCTTGAACCAGTCTGGACATTCTCCTCTGATCTCTCTTATTAAAAACCCTTATTCGTCCACAGAGCTACCGCTCTCTGGGTGTAGTCTTACTCCATCCGATTCTATGTAAACTCTGGAGACTGTTGTGCGTGAAAACCCCAGCATTTTCTGCGAGACTCACTGCAACCTGTGTGACCGACAATCGTCCCAGGGTCAAAGTGACTCAGATCACAGCTCTTCCCCAGTCTAATGTTTGGTCTGAACAACAACTGGCACGTGACCAAGCCGGCACGTTTTTATGTGCTGAGCTTCTGCCTCTGATTGGCTGGTTAAATGTTTGCAGGTGTACAGGTGTGCCTAATGACTTATGTTTTCGGGAATTTACACCATAACATGAACAACGGTGTTACAGATTGATAGGAATTGTTCCTTAGCTAAGTTTAAACACATTCGAAATGGGCACTAATATGCTCCCGATTTGTCGCTCTCCCAGCAAGGTAAACACAGCAAGTTCACGGCCCATTCTTTCCTACAGTTACTCCAAGATAAAATGCTTGATCGGGGAGTGTCGGTGACATGTACCCAGAAATGTCAGATGAAGTTTAATCTGGATAAATGTGAGGTGGTGATTTCTTTGAGTCCTATCGTGACTCGGACACACGGACGCTGTGAGCAGCCGGGTCCTGCGGAGAGACGAATGGTTCGGTGTCGGTGTGCAAGTCCACATTCGGGGCAAAGGTCTCCGTGAGTCAGGGCATTGATCCCCAGACCAGTGAGGCTTTGCTCAAATCTCATAAGCGTTCGTCAGGCCGCAGCTGGAGTTATCTTCCCCTGAGCACAGGAAAGGCTTGGAGAGATTGTATGGAAACTCAACAAAGGAGCTGGCCGGGAAGGTGTCCCCCCGATACAAAGATAAACCGGAGAGTCTGGGACGGGAAGAGAGCCTGAGCGGAGGACATGACTGGAGTGTATCACATTGGGACAGGAGTAGCTGGGGCAGACTGCAGGAAGATTTCCACCATAAATGTGGTGATTAACACTGGAGGACATTTTAGGATAATTAGTAGGAAAATGATGGAAGCTGAGGGGCAGCCTTTTCGCTGTGAAACTGGTGAGTACCGACAGGAAGAGTCCCGGGAGACTCTATGGGCTGAGCGCTGGAAGAGGGAATGAACAGGGACACAAGCCTGATGGTCGGCAGTGACGAGCGAGACAGAGTATTGCGGGACTGCGTGACTGTGACCATGAGAAGACTATCGATCAGGTTCTAGTCAATGTGATCAATGAGAATGGGTCCTCGATCGTCCGCGTTGACGCCCTTGCCCAAAGGTCCGCTTCTCTGCTCTACGACTCACTGTGCACGACCAGGAAACGTGTGTGAAGTGGTGTTAATACGGATCCGGTCCGGTGTTTGGAGACTACACTGCAAGGGACGGAAGAGACTGTTCGATCCGCTGTCACTAGACGGCTCTGGAAATCATGGCCTGAGATTGTGATGCGGCCGGTGGTGTCTGCGAGACGGGCCGTTTAATTCACAGGCGTGTGGACGGGAAGAGGAAAGATGGACAGTTACTCTGAAGGACTGATGGAGAACATTCAGTCCAATGCGACACACAAGCTGGGCTTACCGGGGAATGACATTTGTCACAGGAATACGGGAAATAGAGGCGTCTCCAATGCACTGAGACACTAAGAACAGAGGCGAGGGCAGTGGAGTAAACAGGCGATAATGAATTGAAGTGTCTCGAATGGAAGAAGACTTTAAGATGGATGAACCCAATGGAGATTAACTCCCTATTCCCAGGAATGGAGTGCGGATGCCAAGGACGTTAAGGAATATCAGAGGAACATTATGTCAAGTTGCCGGAAAGTCGATCACCACGAAACTAATCGATGCAGATTCGTTCTCAGGATTATTCGATGTTTAATCGATGCTACGATACCTGTAGCATCATCCCGGAGCTTGGTCTGGTTATGCTACAGATTTCCCAATCGACGTGTCACAGTTCTGTTAGTTGGGAAATTCAAACATCACCGGAATCCCCTGAGCTCTTGCTCTATATCCATAAAATGTATCGGACTGTCCTGAGTTCTACCTGTCAGTGACATTTCGCAGCCGTGATTCCTCTCCTGTTTTTAACACCCTCTCCCTCTTCATGGTTCCACACACCATAACGAACCTCTGCCTCCATTTATCTGACATCGAGCCCAATATATCTCTTTACTTGAGGGTCCCTGTGATCTCGTTGATCAGATTCACCCTCAGGGAAACACGTTGTCTCTGCACTCTCACAATTTCACTCTACTTGAGGGTCCCTGTGATCTCGTTGATCAGATTCACCCTCAGGGAAACACGTTGTCTCTGCACTCTCACAATTTCACTCTACTTGAGGGTCCCTGTGATCTCGTTGATCAGATTCACCCTCAGGGAAACACGCTGTCTCTGCACTCTCACAATTTCACTCTACTTGTGGGTCCCTGTGATCTCGTTGATCAGATTCACCCTCAGGGAAACACGTTGTCTCTGCACTCTCACAATTTCACTCTACTTGAGGGTCCCTGTGATCTCATTGATCAGATTCACCCTCAGGGAAACACGTTGTCTCTGCACTCTCACAATTTCACTCTACTTGAGGGTCCCTGTGATCTCATTGATCAGATTCACCCTCAGGGAAACACGTTGTCTCTGCACTCTCACAATTTCACTCTACTTGAGGGTCCCTGTGATCTCATTGATCAGATTCACCCTCAGGGAAACACGTTGTCTCTGCACTCTCACAATTTCACTCTACTTGAGGGTCCCTGTGATCTCGTTGATCAGATTCACCCTCAGGGAAACACGTTGTCTCTGCACTCTCACAATTTCACTCTACTTGAGGGTCCCTGTGATCTCGTTGATCAGATTCACCCTCAGGGAAACACGTTGTCTCTGCACTCTCACAATGTCACTCTACCTGATGGTCCCTGTGATCTCATTGATCAGATTCACCCTCAGGGAAACACGTTGTCTCTGCACTCTCACAATTTCACTCTACTTGAGGGTCCCTGTGATCTCGTTGATCAGATTCACCCTCAGGGAAACACGTTGTCTCTGCACTCTCGCAATTTCACTCTACTTGAGGGTCCCTGTGATCTCATTGATCAGATTCACCCTCAGGAAAATGCAAGTTCTCATTAAGCTCCCAGTCAACATTTCATGGGTGTTGTCGAATGATATTTAAACTAGAGTAGGTCCAATTCAAACACATTTACCACAACTGCTTTGAAACCTGGTGGGTTGTGGTTAATATCCGCAGAATGATCGCCCAATGACACTTCTATCTACTAACTCCCATGAATGAGTCTTGCCCTATCAGACTGTATCCTTACTAACAGGCAATCTTCCTTCTGAATGGGCTGCAAAAATTCTACTACACTTTGTTCTTTCGCTGAATGAATGCAGAACACCGTGTGGACGTATGATAATATGGTAAATTTTGCCGTGTATTTTGGCATTTTTTCGAGTGTTCAATTATATCTCTTCAGCAATGGTCTTTCGTTGTCAATCCATACATCTGAAAAGATTGACAAGTCTTTGACATAAAGCAACACTTTACAACTGTAAAAGCCTCACTGTCCGTCAGTCATTTTGCAAGAATTCTGCATCCATGATCTTTTAATTCGCTTTTTATTGGGAATAAAAGGCCTAATTTCTATTGAACCTTCAAGGTGGACATTAGGAACATGGCAGGTAAGTGGAATATCCGAGGATCCCACTTCACCTCCGTTCACATGGGGAATTTTGGAACCCCACACACAAACTCCACCAGAGATCAGAGTTCAACAGGGATCTCAGGATGTAAGATAGGCGCTCTCTTTCCACGCCGTTACATTTTCCACTTTGATATAGAACATGCTATAAGTATATTTTATTCAAAATGTTGTCTCCACAAATTTGCTTCAAATAACATGTTTGTAACAGAACGCTGTATAAACCACAGATTTTAAAACTCGTGGATCTTCTAGAGCTGGGCGATTTCAGGATCAGCCTTGCTGACTTATAGGAAGCAGGGTGACTCCGGTGTTTGGATACAGAATTGCCTTTCCTGTTGAAGACAGAGTGTAGTGGTCGTTAGATCTTACTCTGACTCGATCTTTACCGAGCGGTGTCCCTCAGGGACCCGGGTTGGTGTCTCTATACATTCTGCATGGGGCTTGGGTGAAGCTTGGTGGAGTGTGTTTGTGATGTTGATAATGATGCAAAGATTCATGCCTTAATGGAGAGCGTAGTGCTTTGCCGAATAACAGCGCGGCATACACTGTATATCTGTTGTAGATATGGGGAAATGGAAGTTCATTCAGGCACATGTGGGGTGTTGTGCGTTGGGAGGTTAAGAGTAAAGGGGAGGGACACAGTTTATGAACTTGCGATTAACAGCGTCGCTGCACAGAGGGACGATGGAACCATATCTCCATAAAAGGTAGCTTGGGCGGTAAAGAAGGCAAACAGGGTAATTGCCGTCACTGGTCCGGTCTTTAGGTAGAAGAGGCGATAAACCGTGTGCAGCTCCATAAATCGCTGGTTCGGCCGCAGTTGAAGCACAGTGTAGAATTCTTCTTCCCTCATTAAATGTCGTGGAGGCGCTGGACAGGTGTAGAACAGGTTTAACAGACTGCTACCTGGATTAGAGGATAAGGGAATTAAAGAGAGGTTGTTCAGACTTGGTTTGTTTCCTCTACAGCTTCGGAGACAGATGTGACAGATAAACTTTTATAGAATCACGAGAGGCATCGACTGAAAACCGGCATCTTTTCCCCCATGGTGGAAATGTCTGAGGCAAAAGGAAACACTTTTAATGCAAAAATGGAGATGTGCGGGTCGGGTGTTTTTACACAGAGAGTGGTGGGTGTCTGGATACTCGACAGTGGAATAAATATGACACAGACGCTAGGAATGCTGTTAGATATGCAAATGAGAGATGGTGGTTCCGACCAATGACAGGACAGAAGAGATCAGGCGTCATTAGCTTCGTCAGTTCGGCGGATCATGGTGAAGGAAGGGCTCCTTTGCTCTACCGTTTGACGTTCCATGGGCTACATTCTCACCGGTGTGATACTTCAGTCCAAAGCAGTTGCTGTAAATTTCATTTCTGGAAGTTGATATTAGCATAGACGATCTCGTCTCTTTGAGTCGACGACGAGTCGCCAACGCCACGCGATTCCTGCAAGAGAAAATATTTGTACTCCACATAAAGACAAAGCTTATTTTTGGCTTGTGAGTGAAGAATGGACACAAGCAAAATCTTTTCAATTCTGGATGGGAGTTCCATTATATTTTAGGAAGACAGATAAACATGTTGAATTTTAGATTATCCCACCAGCCGCCGCTCATTTATTCTTCACAACAGATCAACCGTATCCCCACTGCCTTTCTGCAAATCCATACACCTTAACCTCTCTTTCGTCTCACCATGTTGATACATTTTTGTCACCGATCTGCAACAATTGGTTGCATCGTGACCTTTGACATTGGGGGGTGGGTGTTGGGGTGGAACACGCACGGGTAATACAACGAGGGGACCGTGTAAACTTTACGCGGATCGATTATGACCCCTGACTGATTGCAGGTTACTACTTTCCCAAACTGCTGAGACAATAAACCTAGCCGCTAATTCAATTCGTTTCAAGGCACCGAAGAAGAGAAAGGGTTTTTAGCAAATATCAAACCAGGATTAAAGAAAAGACCATCAAAACATGAAAGCAGAGATTTTCCATTCCTTCAGTGTCCAACGCCCCAATACCGGCGACAGCACGGTCCCACAACGCTATTTGCAACGACTCTCTTGCCTGTGCAGTATCACCGGCTGAATAAAAGCAAGCCACGTTACATGAAAATGTCACTCCATTTTGTCGCTGCTTACCAGGAAATTTATTGAAGGCGTCACAGTACTGTAGACGACAGAAAGCTCGGGAACAGCAGCAGCTTTTCGTCGTTGCTTCCTAAAGCACCAAACAGAGACGGGTTACAGATTGGTTATAAACCATAGAAATGATTTGAAGTGGCACCGCGACGAGGAACAAAATTTCAACAACTGTGTCCCTTATGGTTTATCCTGGGCATTCTCGTTCAGAACAGTTCGAGTGGAGCCACCTGATGACGTCGCCGCACAAGTAAACGTGAGGGTTATTTATTGTACAGCCTTTAATGTTTGGCCACGTTCAAAACGGGTGAGCATAATCACAGAGCGTGGTCGTTTAAAAACAAACAAACAAAAAAAAACTTTAAAAGTTTACAGAGTGAAAACACAAGGAAACATTGAATTAAGTGAAACAACGTGTAGAATTCCTTGTTCAATCCCACGTGTCTTAAATCAGACTCTGAAATTGTCCTTCTAAATTCCAATCTATTGCTACTTTAAGACAGATGGTCAGATTTTCCTTCGAGTGGCTAATGAACTAAAGTTGGATTATTAACCAAAGCTGGTTGGCGTTGGACACTCCCTCCCCCGCGTTACAAATCACACATACCGGCACACTGCAGTTGTCCACAGGACGACAATCAGAATGACAAGGCCGGCTCCCACCCCGCCTGCTGTCGAGTAGATCGTCCGGACGTCTGTTCCTGAAATGGCGAACAAGGGCACGGAATGAGCCATCAGAACTGATATACTGAGAACGTGCTTTCGGAATGCAGACCCGTTTCCTAAAAAAATCACCGCGTGTTACGACCACATGATTGCAATTTGCGATTCCTTCCGCACCTCTCTTATGAAATATGAGCACAAAGATCGCCCCTATTGCACGTTTTAAGACATATTAAAGCCTCTGTGGTTCATTTAGGTTGTTACACATTGGAAAACGTGGTGTGCATGAAAATCCTCTCATTGCATCGTATGTAAACGAAACTATGTGCAAGCTAGTCAGAAAACAAGGGGCATGAACAAACGTCATTGTAAATCACATAAACGATGCAAAGTTGTTACGGCCATGAACACGTGCCAAAAGCTACTGACATTAACAGCCGGTTCTACGAAAAGGCGAAAAAACTGGCGCAACAAGTTCAGTTATTACCACATTAATCCAGAAATCTGTGTCCACCCTGCCCTCCAGTGCTGTAGGTAGGGGATTTTCGCTTTCTCTCTGTGACCGGTGGGTGTCCTCTGGATTCTACACCCAAACCCGCCACCACCAGACCCGTGTGTTTGGAGAATTAAAATATGGAACAGGACACTACACCACAATTCATTAATTCAGTCCCCGATGTCGTGCTTTCTTTTTCACCTGCTCTATTATCAATATAACCATTGTCCCCTATATAGTCCATTTTTCTACATCCATCTGTCTACCTAACAGCTTCTTCAATATCGCTGATACGTCTGCCTCAGCTATCACACGCTCTTTGGAAAATACTTTTATTTGACATGCCCCACCCCCATACCTTAATCACCTTAATATTATGATCCCCTCGTATTAGTCATTTGCGCCCGATCGTTCTCTTATCATTTTCCAAACATCTATCGAGTCTCCCTTCAGTCCAGAGTGAAACAATAAACTATCGAGTCTCCTCTCATGTCCCTTCAGTCCAGACTGAAACAATAAACTATCGAGTCTCCTCTCATGTCCCTTCAGTCCAAAGTGAAACAATAAACTATCGAGTCTCTTATGTCCCTTCAGTCCAGAGTGAAACAATAAACTATCGAGTCTCTTATGCCCCTTCAGTCCAAAGTGAAACAATAAACTATCGAGTCTCTTATGTCCCTTCAGTCCAGAGTGAAACAATAAACTATCGAGTCTCCTCTCATGTCCCTTCAGTCCAAAGTGAAACAATAAACTATCGAGTCTCTTATGTCCCTTCAGTCCAGAGTGAAACAATAAACTATCGAGTCTCTTATGTCCCTTCAGTCCAAAGTGAAACAATAAACTATCGAGTCTCTTATGTCCCTTCAGTCCAAAGTGAAACAATAAACTATCGAGTCTCTTATGTCCCTTCAGTCCAGAGTGAAACAATAAACTATCGAGTCTCTTATGTCCCTTCAGTCCAAAGTGAAACAATAAACTATCGAGTCTCCTCTCATGTCTCTTTATTCCAAAATGAAAAAAAAACCCTAGTTCGCTCAGTCTATTCTCATGAAACATGTTTACTCACCCGGACAGCATGCTGGAAAAAACTATTCTGCCCCTCTGTAAAGCTTCCACCATATTCTCACCCTAAATTAACTTAGTGTTCATAATTGATGGAATATGGGCTGTTGATGAGGTTGTAGAGATAATTTAAAATGGGATTAACGTCAGATGAGTGGAGAATTACGACTAGAATCAGCTTAATGGGTCGAACCTGGTTTCCACGTCATACGGCTCTACAAACAAAGAATTTTGTATGTAACCAAGTTCACCCACCTTGGGGTTCAATCCTCTCTCAGCCAATGTGTGTCTGGAAATCACAGTCAATTTTAATTTCATGTCAAAGTTGACATATGAATTAACCATGAACGTTATTGGCATTGTCTTGTTTCAACAACTGATTAACTAGCTATTCCTAAACGTTCGGGTTAGATATATTTAAAATAAAGTCTATATACATTTACAGCATGAGGTCATTTGAAAGTCAGCTGTTGGATGCCCATCGATGCTGTCGGGCACTGGGACTTCACGATGAATCAGCTGAGGTTATTCCCACTCAATACTGAACTTCCGGTCAGGAATATTGGCCAGAGGAGCATTGAACACCCGTTGCCACTGACCCCAGGGCCTCTCTGACCACGGGCTATATGGGCAGAGAGCGCAGATTTATCCTCATATCAAAGGTATGGAAAGCTGCAGAGCAGAGGGTTGAGGCGAGGTGTAAAACAGTCGGAGGAGATTTGACACATTTCCTCAGAGGGTGGTTGGATTGTGAAATGCACTACGTGAGAAATTAGTGAGGGCGGAGTAAAACAAGAAATATCTCACAAAGCCATTAATTTGTAAGTGCATAGAAGTCCAAGTTCTGGTAAAATGATATTAGTATTGTAAATACTAGTCAGTCAACATGGATATGAAAAGCTGTTGGGTCTAATTCTGCTGGGTGCTACTCTGTGATCACAAACAAGAGAAAATCTGCAGATGCTAGAAATCCAAGCAACACACACAAAAAGCCGGAGGAACTGAGCAGGAAATACCGGGGGACTGATGAAGGGTCTCGGCATGAAACTGTACGCTTTTCCATAGACGCTGCCTGGCCTGCTGACTTCCTCCAGTATTTTGTGTGTATTACTGTATCTCTGTATGTATATGTGTATCTCTCTCTCTCTCTCTCTCTCTCTCTCTCTCTCCTCCACACCCACCCCCTCCCCCACGCACCCTCCTCCCCTTCCCACCCCCGTGTGTGCGCACTCCCCCACTCTGACTCCTCTCCCCTCTACTTTAAGAGGCAGGTTTTACATGATTATATAATTACATAAAGGACTTTTACTGCGCTTCTTGTTCAGTTTTGTTTGGAGTTGTGATCATGTTCTCCCGTCACTCATTCCTGGGCTTCCCAAGCTGTGTTGAAATGGGGATCTGAGTTCACAGACCCTGTTGGAATGGTGTCAAACCAGAATTGAGGGTGTTTAAGGAGGAGATTGATGGGTTTCTAATTAGTCAGAGTATCGAGGGATATGGGAAAGAAGCCGGAAATTGGGAGAATAGTTTAGCTCATGGTGGAGTGGCGGAGCAGACTCGACGGGCCGAATGGCCTACTTCTGCTCCTTTGACGTGATCTTGTGGTCAAACCGGGACCAGGGACTCTGTTAATGATCCCTGAGGTCCCCAAGTCCTGTCCAACTGGACATCAGTCCCTGAGCTCACAGAAGCTGCTGGGGTGGCTCACTGACAACCAACACTGGCACACCTCAATGATACGTGATTAGCCCACAGCCCTACTCTCCCTACACCCCCGACTGTGTGACGAGGCACAACTCAAATGCCATTTATATATTTGCTGATGACACAACGACTGCTGGCAGAATTTCAGATGGTGATGAGGCGGACAGGAGCAAGGAGCTGGTGGAGTGGTGTTGCAACAGCAACCATGCACTCAACATCAGTAAGACCAAAGAAGTGATTGTGGATTCATCATCACAACAATGCACACCAACCGGGAATAATGTTGGACAGAGCAGAAATTTCACACAGACAGGAGAAAAAGACAACTAAATACAGCCCATTATGTCGCACATCCAACAGCTGAATTGGTCTATGAGAAGTTTGACATCACAGAGCGAGAGTCTGAGGGACTCCGATGGACCCAAGATCTAATACTTGTGGAGCTCTCTCCCACTGAGACAGAGGAGGGTGATGGGGTGGGTTGTCCTGTAGATGATCCATCGGGCTGATCCATTGTGGAAGCCTCCAGGTCTGGAACAAAGTAACAGAGACATGGGAGAGTGACAGAGATTAAACAGGGACAATAATTCATAAAGATGAGAGATTCTGCAGATGCTGAAAATCCAGAGCAACACACACAAATTGCTGGAAGAACTCAGCAGGTCAGGCTGAATCTCTGGAGGGGAATAAACAGTGAATATTTTGGGCTGAGACCCTTCATCAACACTGGAAAGTAAGGGGGAAGAAGCCAGAATTAAGAGGTGGGGAGGAATACAGCTGGCAGGTGATAGGCGAAGCCAGGTGAGTGGGAAGGTAGCTGGGTGAGGGAGGGTGTGATTTGAGAAACTGGGAGGTGATATGTGGAAGAGGTAAAGCACGGGGGAGCAGAGAGGGAATGGAAAAAGAAGTTAGAGAAATCAATGTTCATGTTGTCAGTTTGGAGGATACCCAGATACAATATGAGTTGTTGCCCCTGCAATCTGAGTTTGGACTCATCATGTCATTGGTAGAGGCCTTGGACAGACACGTGGGAACGGGAATGGGAAGTTGAATTGAAATGGATAGCCACTGGGACATAAATTTGAAAAGGAAGTCTCTGATCTGAAGAGATACCAAAACCATCCAGTTCCTGTTCAGCAACTCTCCCTCGTGAATGTCTGTGACCAGTCACTACTCTCAGTCAGAGCCCAGATGAATATTGAGGACTGAAGGAGAGAAAGATCGTTCCCTTCAATGACCCCACCATGCATACCTGCATTTTCAGACCCTGCTGGGGTGGTGGTCAAACCCAGACTCGGTTATCCGATCACTGATACTAGAGTTTCCTGAGACGTACCTGACTGGGAATCTGCTTCTGAGCTTGAAGTGCCTGCTGGGGTGGAGGATAAATCTCGCATAGGTTCTCTGGTTGTTGATCCCTGTGGTTGCCAAGTTGTGCCTGAATGGGAATCTGTAATACGAAGATATAAAAAAAGAAGGTTAAATTAGCAATGAAGTTTTATGTCAGATCAGGAAGGAACTCAGCAGCAGGAATGTGAGGCTTCAGGTCAAATCTGTCCTCGGAGATACACACAATCCCCTCTCCTTTGCTCTTTAACACCTCCACCGTTGTCTCTCAAATCCCGCTCCTCAGATCTCCCTCTCTCCACACTCACTCTGTTGTCAGTATCTCCTTCCTGATGGAGGGTAAAGTAGTAAACAAGTTTTATGTTAGAGCAGAAAGGAATTCAATGGCAGGAATCGGAGGCTCAAGTCGAGGTCAAATTTGTCCTGTGAAATACACACACTCCTCTCTCCTTGTGACTATCCTCCTGTGTCACTTTCAGTCTCTCCACCCATCCCTGTTCATTCCTCCCACCCCACTCTCTCCAATCCCCAACAGAGCCTCATCCTTCATGACTTACCAAACCCAACCCAACAGACTGGAGAGAGGAATCACTGACTCCATCATTCACACCCCTACCCACAATGCACTGTGCATCCAGTAGGTGAACTGGTCCATGGGAGGTTCAACCTCACAGAGTGACAGAGACTGAATGAACACAGACCGACATGAGACTTGGTACCTGAGGATGTGTCTCCCGCTGGGACAGAGGACAGTTCCTGGGTGTGTTCTCTAGTAGACAATCCTGTAGACTGGTCCAATGTGGAAGCCTCCAAGTCTGGAACAAAGTAACAGAGACACAGGAGATTGGCAGACCCTTAAACATCACAACAGGGCCAAGCAGTTGTACAGGCGAGCATTTTTCCGGATGCTGGGAATCCAGAACAATGCAGGGAAAATGCTGAAGGTCCATCAGCATCTCTGGAGGAGAATACACAGTGGAAGTTTTGGGCCAAGTTACTTCTTCAGGACTGGAAAGGAAGGGGACAGAAGCCCGAATAAGAAGGTGGAGAGTGTACAAGCTGGCAGGTGATAGGTGAAGCCAGGCAATGAGAAGATGTCTGGGAATGTGAGCAGGATGATGCGAGAAGCTGGGAGGTGATATGTGGAAGAGGTAAAGGAATGAAGAAGGAGAAATCCAACAAGACAGGACAGTGGACGATGGATTAAATAGATGGAGGAGGGGGACCAGATGGAGGAGATGGGCAGATGAGGAGAGGGGAAGGGCTGAGAGGAGAGCTAGAATGGGAGTGGAAAAAGAGGGAAGTGGGAGGGAGAAGAATTTACAGGATGTAAGAGAAATCGATATTCATGCCATCTGGTTGGTGGTGACCCTGACAGACTATGAGGTGTTGCTCTTCAAACCTGGGGGTGGTCTCATCAAGTCAGAGGAGGCTGTGGTCAGTCATATCAGAAGGGAATGGTAAGTAGAATTAAATTGGGTAGCCACCGGAACAAGAATTTAACAAAGAGGTCTCTAATTTGAAAAGAAACGAAAACCATCTAGTCACCATTCACCACCTCTCCCTCCCAAAGTTTCTGTGACTGGACACGTCTCTCAGACAAAGTCCAGATGAATATCGAGGACTAAAGGAGGGAAAGATCGTTCTATTCATTGACCCTCACAAAGCCCATCACGAATACCTGAGCTCAGAGACCCTGCTGGGCTGCTGGTCAAACCCAGACCAGGCTCTCCGGTCACCGATCCCTGGCGTTTCCGAGTTGAGTCCGACAGAGGTTCTGCAATAAGAAAAAATACAAAGGAATGGTAAAGTAGTAAACAAGTTTTACATTCAATCGGGTAGGAACTCAATGGCAGGAACAGGAGGCTCAAGTCCAGCTCAAATCTGTCCTCTGAAATACACACACTCCCCTCTCCTTTGCTTTTTAATCCCTCTACCCTTGTCTCTCAAATCCCTCTCCTCACATCTCCCTCTTTCGGCATTCACTCTGTCTGCATCACTCTCTTTTCAATCTCTCCTTCCTTCCCTCCAGTTGGAGCGTCACTCTCATTGCCCGACTCTCCTGACACACTCATCTCTCTCTCTTCACTCACCTCATTCCTCCCACTCCAGCATCCCACGTCTCTCCATCCCACTCTCCTGTGTGTTTTCACCCATTTCCTTCTGTCCATGTACTGAATTACTCAAATCCCTCTCTGGTCATTTCTATGTCTCATCAGTCACCGTGTAACTCCTCACAGTCATTCCTCCCTTCCTCTCTGTGACCATCCTCCCCTCCCACCTCCATCACTCCTCCCCTCCCTCCTGTGTCACTCAGTCACTCCACTCCTCTCTGTTCATTCCTCCCACCCCACTCTCTCCAACCTCCAATGGAGTCCACCATTAAAGGCTGTCACCATCCTTTCATTACCAACATCAGAGAGGAGGTACAAGACCCTGAAGGAACAATTTCTTCCGCTCCACCATCAGATTTCTGAACGATCCATGAACTCATGAACATGACCTCACTATTCCACTTTCTGCACGATTCATTTATTTTATTTTTGATTGGAATGTACAGGAATATTTTTATGTCTTGCTCTGTACTTTTGCCAAAGAAGCAACAAATTTCACAAGATACATTAGTGATAATAAACCTGATTCTGATCCTGAATCTCTGACCACTGACTGTAAATCTATGTCCTCTAGTTATATTCATCCTGATCAGTGGTAATATTTCCAGCAGGACGTCCCACACCACCAGCTTCAGGAACATTTATCTCCCCACAACCATCGGACTCCTGACCGGCGTGATGTGAGTGAAGTTATCCGCGCCTCAACCACCATCCCTGGCAAGTCATCCCAGGCACTCACAACTCTTTGTGTAAAAACTTACCCCTGATGTCTCCCCTAAACATCCCTCCCTTAATTTTGTACCTATGCCCTCTAGTGTTTGCTATTGGTGCCCTGGGAAACAGGTACTGACTATCCACCCTATCTATGCTTCTCATAATCTTGTAGACCTCTATCAAGTCCCCTCTCATTCTTCTACATTCCAAAGAGAAAAGTCCCAGCTCTGCTAACCTTGCTTCATACGACTTGTTCTCCAAACCAGACAACATCCTGGTAAATCTCCTCTGTACCCTTTCCATAGCTTTCACATCCTTCCTATAATGAGGTGACCAGATTTGAACACAAAACTCTAAGTGCGGTCTCACCAGAGATTTGTAGATTTGCAACATGAGCTCTTCTACTCTTGAACTCAATCCACCTGTTAATGAAGCCTAGCATCCCATAGGCCTTCTAAACTACCCTATCAACCTGTGCAGCGACCTTGAGGGATGTATGGATTTGAACCCCAAGGTCCCTTTGTTCATCCACACTCTTAAGTAACTGACCATTAATCCTGTACTCAGTCTTCTGGTTTGTCCTTCCAAAATGCATCACCTCACACTTGTCCAGATTGAACTCCATCTGCCATTTCTCTGCCCAACTCTGCAGCCTGTCTATATCCTCTTGTAACCTTCAACAACCTACAGCTGCATCCACAACTCCTCCAATCTTCGTGTGGTCCACAAACTTACTCACCTATCCTTCCGCCTCTACATCCAGGTCATTTATAGAAATCACAAATAGCAGGGGTCCCAGGACAGATCCCTGCCGCACTCCACTAGTCACCGACCTCCAGGCAGAATACTTTCCTTCCACAACTACTCTCTGCTTTCTTCCTTTAAGCCAATTTTTTATCCAAATAGCCAAGGTTCCACTTATCCCATGCCTCATGACTATCTGGATGAGCCTCTCATGAGGGACCTTGTCAAATGCTTTGCTAAAGTCCATGTAGACCACATCTACTGCCCTACCCTCATCAATTTATTTTGCTACCTCTTCAAAAACTCAATCAGGCTTGTGAGGCACGATCTTCCCTTCACAACGCCATGTTGACTATCCATGAGTAGACTGTACTTCTCTAAATGCTCGTAGATCCTATCCTTAAGAATCCTTTCCAATAATTTGCAGACCACCGACGTAAAACTCACCGGTCTATCGTTCCCAGGTTTCTCCCTATTACCTTTTTTAAACAAGGGAACTACATTTGCCATTCTCCAGTCCTCCGGCACTTCCCCTGTAGCCAAAGAGGATTCAAAGATCATAGCTAATGCTCCTGTGATCTCTTCTCTCAATTCCCACAACACCCTGGGGTGTATCATATCCGGCCCTGGGGATTTATCAATCTTAATGCTTTTAAGGAGATCCAGCACGTCTTCTTCCTTAATCTCCACATTGTCCAGCACACAGGCCTGCTCTACTCTGACCTCATCCTGATCGAGAACATTTTCATTTGTGAATACTGAAGCAAAGTATTCATTTAGGACCTCCCCAACCTCCTCCGCCTCCAGGCACATGTTGCCCTCTTTATCCTTTAGCGGTCTCACCTTCATTCTCGTCATCCTCCTATTCTTGACATACACATAGAATGCCTTGGGGTTCTCCTTAATCCTACATGCCAAGGCCTTCTCATGCCCCGTTCGAGCTCTCCTAAGTCCTTTCTTTAGCTCCTTCCTGGCTACACTATATTTCACATGAGCCCCTCCTACTTCCTGCTTTTTATATCTAACATATGCTTCCTTTTTCCTCTTGACGAGTTGCCTCATGTGTTTCGTCAGCCAGGGTTCCCTTTTCCTACCATTTTTTTCCTTGCTTCAGTGGGACAAACCTATCCTGAACCCAGCTCAAGTGGTGCCTAAGCTTCTCCCACATTACTTCTGTGCTTTCCCCTTTGAACATCTGTTTCCAATTTACTCTCGCTAGTTCCTGCCTCATCCCTTCAATATTAGCCCTTCCCCAGTTAAGCACTTTAACATTTTGTCTGATTTTATCCCTTTTCATAGCTTTGCTGAATCTAAGGGAGTTGTGGTCACTCTCACCAAAATGCTCCCCCACCAAGAGGTCTGTCACCTGACCAGGTTCATTACCCAGAACTAGATCCAGTATAGCCTCTCCTCTCGTTGGCCGGTCCACATACTGTGTCAGGAATCCTTCTTGAACACACCTGACAAATTCAGCCCCATCTAGCCCCCTTGCACACAGGAGGTGCCAGTCAATATGAGGGAAGTTGAAATCACCCATAACTACTACCCTGTATTTCCTGCACCATTATAAAATCTGCCTGCTTATCTGCTCCTCGGTGTCCCGAGGGCTCTTTGGGGGCCTATAGACTTCTTCCAGCACAGTGATTGATCCCTTCCTATTTCTGACTTCCACCCAGACTGACTTCGTGCACGCTCCTTCTGAAGCATCCTCCCTTTCTATAGCTGTGATACTATCCCTGACCAGCAAAGCCACTCCCCCACCTTTTCTACCCTCCCCCCACCATCCTATTCTTTTTAAAACACCTGAACCCCGGGCCCTTCATCATCCAATCCTGCCCTTCCTCCAACCAAGTTTCAGTAATGGCCACAACATTGTAATTCCACGTACTAATCCATGCTCTAAGTTCATCCTCCTTGTTCCTAATACTCCTAGCATTGAAATAGACACATTTCAACCCCTTTAACTGGCTACAATTATGTTCTGTCCCCTGTCTATCCTTCCTCATCAACTCAGAACTCTCAGCATCATGCCCTTGTCCTTCTCTCTTAATCCCTGCACTCACATTCTGATTCCCACCCCCCGCCAAACTAGTTTAAACCCTCCCCAACAGCTCCAACAAACCTGCCCACCTGGATATTGGTCCCCCTGGGATTCAAGTGCAACCCGTCCTTTTTGTACAGGTCACACCCTCCCCAAAAGAGGTTCCAATGATCCAGAAATCCGAATCCCTGCCCCCTGCTCCATTCCCTCAGCCACGCATTTATCCTCCACCTCATTCTATTCCTATTCTCACTGTCGCGTGGCACAGGCAGTAATCCGGAGATTACCACCTTTGAGGTCCTGCTTTTCAACTTCCTTCCTAACTCCCTGTAGTCTTCTTTCAGGGCCTCTTCCCTTTTCCTACCTATGTCATTGGTACCATATGTACCACGACTCTGGCTGTTCTCCCTCCCACCGCAGGATATCTTGGACACGATCAGAAACATCCCGGACCCTGGCACCTGGGAGGCAAACTACCATCCGAGTTTCTTTCCTGTGTCCACAGAATCGCCTGTCAGACCCCCTGACTATAGAGTCCCCTATCACTACTGCCTTTCTCTTCTTTTCCCTACCCATCTGAGCTACAGGCCCGGACTCTGTGCCAGAGGCACGGCCATTGTTGCTTCCCCCAGGTAGGCTGTCCCCCCACAACAGTACTCAAACAGGAGTACTTATTGTCAAGGGGTACAGCCACAGGGCTACTCTCTAGTACCTGACTCTTCCCCTTCCCTCTCCTGACTGTGACCCATTTCTCTGTTCCCCGTGGCCCTGGAGTGACCACCTGTCTGTTACTCCTCTCTATCACCTCCTCACTCTCCCTGACAGACGAAGGTCATCGAGCTGCAGCTCCAGTTCCCTAACACAGTCCCTTAGGAGTTGCATCTCGATGCACCAGGTGCAAATGTGGCCGTCCGGGATGCTGGGAGTCTCCAGGAACTCCCACATCTGACACCGACCACAGAAAACTGGCCTCACACATACTACCTCCTTTAGCAATTAATAACTGCCTCGTCTCGTCACATTACCGCCGAAGCCCTTTGAGCCAAAGCCCTTTCACTCCGCTGCCTGCTGGATATGGCTGCCTTCTTTATAAACTGTTCGCGCTCAACTGGCTGACGTCACCTGCCTGCACAGGCTGGCCTCTCTCTTCCCCCGAGAACTCGATATGTCTTCTCACTAGAAATCCTTAGGTGCTCTCTCGCTGCCTTCTCATTCCGAATCCATGTCGATATGCTCAATGGTGGGGAGGGCTTTATCCGTGATGGACTGGGCCATCAATTATTTACAGATTCAGCACAGTAACTGACCCAACGAGCCCCACCACCCATGTGACCAATTAACCTACTAACCCAGACGTCTCTGTAATGTGGGAGGAAACCGACACAGTCACAGGGAGAGTGTACAATCTCCTTACAGACAGCGGTGGTAACAATCAAACAAATAGAGAAAACATCCTGCCTGAATGTCACTCCAAACTTCACCCAGCCCTCCATTTCCTCCACCCTGAGCAACAGGACTCAGCCCCCCTGCTCTGTTCACTGAGCCATAGAACCATAGAATATTACAGCACAGAAACAGGCCTTTTGGCCCTTCTTGGCTTTGCCAAACCATTTTTTTGCCTCGTCCCACTGACCTGCACCCGGACCATATCCCTCCATACACCTCTCATCCATGCACCTGTCCAAGTTTTTCTTAAATGTTAAAAGTGAGCCCGCATTTACCACTTCATTTGGCAGCTCATTCCACACTCCCACCACTCTGTGTGAAGAAACACCCCCCCCCCCCATGTTCTCTTTAAACTTTTCCACCTTCACCCTTAACCCGTGTCCTCTGTTTTTTTCCTCCCCTGGCCTCAGTGGAAAAAGCCTGCTTGCATTCACTCTATCTATACCCATCATAATTTTATATACCTCTATCAAGTCTCCCCTCATCCTTCTACGCTCCAGGGAATAAAATCCTAACCTATTCAACCTTCCTCTGTAACTCAGTTTCTCAAGTCCCGGCAACATCCTTGTAAACCTTCTCTGCACTCTTTCAACCTTATTAATATCCTTCCTGTAATTTGGTGACCAGAACTGCACACAATACTCCAAATTCAGCCTCACCAATGCATTATACAACCTCACCATGCTGCCTGGCCTGCTGTGTTTCACGAGCATTTTGTGTGCGTTGCTTGAATTTTCAGCATCTGCAGATTTCCTCGTGATTGTCTTATACTCAATACTTTGATCTATAAAGGCCATTGTACCAAAAGCTCTTGTTACTACCTTATCTATCTGTGACACCACTTTTAGGGAATTTTGTATCTGTATTCCCAGATACCTCTGTTCTACTGCATTCCTCAGTGCCCTACCATTTACCTTGTATGTTCTACCTTGGTTTGTCCTTCCAAACAGTAATACCTCACGTTTGTTTGTATTAAACTCCATCCACCATTTTTCAGCCCATTTTCCCAGCTGGTCTAAATCCCTCTGCAAGCTTTGAAAACCTTCCTCACTGTCCACTACACCTCCAAACTTTGTATCATCAGCAAATTTGATGATCCAATTTACCACATAATCATCCAGATCATTGATATAGATGACAAATAGCAATGGACCAAGGCGCTGATCCCTGTGGCACACCACTAGTCACAGGCCTCCACTCATTTCCGCACAGCTGTCTCCACATTTCTTGGGGAATTTTAACTTTAGATTGGGTGAATCAGATTGGTCATGGAAATCTTGAGGAGGGTTTCATAGAATGCATCCATGATGGCTTTCTTGAGAAGCATGTTAGTGAACTACAAGGGAAAATGCTATCTTAGATCTAGTCCTGTGCAATGAGACAGGTAAGATTAACGATCTTGTAGTCAGGGATCCTCTTGGAAAAAGTGATCATAGTATGATTGAATTTCGCATGAAGGATGAAATAGATCTAAAACTGGTGTGTTATGCTTGAACAAGGGAGACTATGACGGGATGAGGGAGGAGTTGGCTGATGTGGATTGGGAGCAGAGGCTATTTGGTAGGACAGTTGAGGAACAGTGGAATACTTTCAAAGAGATTTTTCACAGTGCTCAACAAAAGTATATTCCAATCAAAATTAAGGACAGGAAGTGTGGGGACAGCCAGCCTTGGATAACTAAGGAAATAAAAAATAGTATCATATTAAAAGCTCATTTGTACGAAGTCACAAAGTGTAGTGGGAGACTGGAGGATTGGAAAACTTTAAAAAGCAACAACGAACAACTGATCGAGAAATAAGGAAAGGAAAGATAGAGTATCAAAGTGAATTAGCATGAAATATAAAAACAGATAGCAAAAGTTTTTATAAATATATAAAATGGATGGGGGGGGGCTAAAGTGAACGTAGGTCCCTTGGAAGACGAGAAGGGGAAATTGATATTGGGTGATAAGGAAATGACTGAGGTATTCAACGACAATTTTGTGTTGGTCTTCATGGTTGAAGACACATCTAATATGCCAAAGAATGATGTTATGGACGAAATGGGAGATAATATCACTGTTACTAAAGAGATAGTGATGAGAAAACTAGAGGGCCTGAAGGTTGATAAGTCCCCTGGTTCTAATGGGATGCATCCTAGGGTGCTGAGGGAATTGGCGGAGGTATTAGTAGACGTGTTGGTAATCACTTACCAAAACTGTCTAGACTCTGGGCAGGTCCCGGCGGAATGAAAGACAGCAAATTCCATGCCACTTTTTAAAAAAAGGATGTAGGCAAATGACGGGCGACTATAGGCCAGTTAGCTTAACATCTGTAGTCGGGAAAATGCTTGAAGCTGTCATTAAGGAAGAAAGAGCAAAACATTTAGAAAGGAGGGGTTCCATTTGACAGACGCAGCATGGATTCAGAAAGGGCAGGTCCTGTTTGACTAACTTTCTGCAATTCTTTGAGGACATAATGAGTGCAGTGGATAGAGGGGAACAGGTGGAAGTCGTGTACTTGGATTTCCAGAAGGTGTTCGATAAGGTGCTGCACAAAAGACTTATCAGATATGGATGCATGGAGTTGGAGGAAGTGTATTGGCATGGATAGTGGATTGGTTAACCAATAGAAGGCAGAGAGTTGGTATAACTGTGTGTTTCTCCAGTTGGCAGTCAGTGGTGAGTGGGGTGCCGCAGTGGTCAGTGCTGGGCCTGCAGCTGTTTACCATTTACATTGATGATTTGGAAGAGGGGACTGAGTGCAGCGTAGCAAAATTTGCTGATGACACTAAACTGAGTGGAAAAGCAAATTGTACAGAGGATGTGGAGAGTCTGCAGAGGGATATAGATAGGTTACGTGAGTGGGCCAAGGTCTGGCAGATGGAATACTACCTTGGTAAATGCGAGATCATCCACTTTGGAAGGAATAATAGAAGAGCAGATTATTATTTAAATGGTGTATACTGTTGTGCAGAGGGACTTGGGAGTGCTTGTTCATGAATCGCAAGAAGTTGGCTTGCAGGTATAACAGGTTATTAAGAAGGTAAATGGAACGTTGGCCTTTTTTCCTAGAGGGATTGAATTCAAGAGCAGGTAGGTCATGCTGCAACTATACAGGGTACTGGTGAGGCCGCACCCGGAATGCTGTGTGCAGTTCTGGTCTCCATACTGGAGGAAGGATATACTGGCTTTGGAGGCAGTGCAGTGGAGGTTCACTAGGTTGATTCCAGGGATGAAGGGGTTAACCTATGAGGAGAGATTGAGTCACCTGGGACTTTACTCTCTGGAATTCAGAAGAATATTGCCACAAGATTCAGGGGAGAAGATTTAGGACGGAGATAAGGAGAAACTGGTTTTCCCCAAAGAGTGGTGAATCTGTGGAATTCTCTGCCCAGGGAAGCAGTTGAGGCTTCTTCACTAAATATATTTAAGATACAGTTAGATAGATTTTTACATAGTGGGGGAGTTAAGGGTTATGGGAAAAATGCAGGTAGATGGAGTTGAGTTTACAGACAGATCAGCCATGATCTTTTTGAATGGTGGGGCAAGCTCGATGGGCCAGATGGCCGACTCCTGCACCTATTTCTTATGTCCTTATCTTCTTCCAGACCGGCCTCCATCCAAGGCAGGTC
Organism: Hemitrygon akajei; assembly: GCF_048418815.1. Lineage (NCBI taxonomy): Eukaryota > Metazoa > Chordata > Chondrichthyes > Myliobatiformes > Dasyatidae > Hemitrygon > Hemitrygon akajei. The sequence goes on along the minus strand of NW_027331974.1, from coordinate 1,860,630 downwards.
ATTCTGGATGAGTGACTCACCCTTTCTGGAGAGCCCATGTACTCCTGAGATTGTCAGCGGGGATAGAACGGACTCCATCGTTCACATCCCACTGAGAAACACAGATAACCACTGAATCAGCTCACGAGAGCCTGTAGACCACAGAGTTGTGGAATGAACCCCCCACCCACCCACCTCTTCCAGTCACATGCTTTTCGACCTGAGGATGTGTCTCCCGATGGGACAGAGGGCGGTTCCTGGGTGGCCCCTCCATTCGATAACCCTTTGACCTGTTCCCTACGAGAAGTCTCCAAGTCTCCGATAAAGGAACAGAGATGTGGGAGAAAGAAAATCACTAAAACATTGTCCCTCTCTCCTACCACTGATTCTCCTCCAAAACCTTCATCACTACGGGTGACTCACGTCATTCGGAGTTGGGATGAAATTCTGGGATCAGCATTCCCTTCGATGATCCCCCCACCAATTCCTGAGCTGTGGACAGTCCAGCATCCATTGTCTCTCCCTCCACCACTCCCACAACTGTCTACAGCCCCCTCTCAGCACCCCTCTTCCCTCCAGTCCCCATCTCGTACCCCACCTACAAACTTCCTCTATTGTCCTCATTCCTCCTCCCTCCTCCTCCCTTTCCTTTTTTCTCCCCACCACTCGCCTTCTTCACCACTTCACACTTCACCCCAGTCATTCCCATCCTACACCTCCCTTCTCCTCAATGGCCCCTCCTTTCTCCCCCTTACAATCTTCACATGGTCCCTATGTGTGACTGGGCAGCCCGGTGGGGGGGGGGGGGGGGATGTGGACCTCAGGTTACCTCATTGTAGGAAGGATGTGGAAGCTTTAGAGGCAGTGCAGAATAGATTTACCAGGATGATGTCTGGATTACAGAGCAGGTCTTGTGGGGAGAGGTTGAGTGAGTGAGGGCTTTTCTCTTTGGAGTGAAGCAGAATGAGAGAGGACTTGATGGAGTTGTACAAGATGGTAAGAGGAATAGATCAAGTGGACAGCCAGAATTTTTCCCAGGGAGGAAGTGGCTGATACCAGGGTGTGTAATTTTAAAGTGACTGGAGGAAAGTATAGGGTGGATGTCAGAGGTAGAGTTCTTTACACAGAGAGGGGTGGGTGTGTGGACAGACAGATACATTAGGGGCATTTAACAAACTCATAGACACATGGATGACAGAAACATGGAGGGTTATGTAGGAGGGAAGGGTTAGATTGATCTCAGAGTAGGTCTGCACAACATTGTGGGCCGAAGGGCCTGTGCTGCGCTGTACTGTTCTGTGTTCTATGATCTCTGTCACAGGTCAGACTGGGCAGTTTCATTCTGGCCCCGGTGTGAAGGGGGATACGGGAAAGGTGATCACAGACCACGGGCAGGGCAGCCGACTGGAAAACTCAGCCCGTGGTGTGTGTTGGTGACTCAGGACGTCCCAGAATTTCCCCACAACTACCACACTGCTGTGTCACTGGTGAACGGTGACCTACCTGTACAGTACACAGCGTAACTCGAGGGTGTTGGACACAGCCAATACACAAAGTAACCGGAGCAGTTTTTCACCGTGATCTCCTGTCTCTGGTAACAAGTGTTTTTATCCCAGGTGAAACAGACGGTCCTGGTCACCTCCCCCTCTCGCACGTTGGGATGGGGACCTGGAATGAGATTTATAAACACTGTAAAATGTACCCGGTCTCACAGTACAGCGGGGAATGTGAATCAGGACCCACTGCAAATCAGTGGTTCACAACCCACGGTCCGGTCCAGCCTCAGTCAGCAATGAGCTGCTGCCCTCTCCCTCTCCACCCCACCCTCCCCACAGCTGCACCTTCATCTTCTGAATAAGCCTCCCATGAGGGACCTTGTCAAACGTCTGGGGGATCTCACTGAAACCTATCGAATATTGAAAGGCCTGGATAGAGTGGACATGGAGAGGATGTTTCCTACAGTGGGGGAGTCTGGGACCAGAGGGCACAGTCTCAGAACACAAGAACCTCCACTTAGAACAGAGATGAGGATGAAATTCTTCAGCCAGAGGATGGCGACACCTGTGCAATTCATTGCCAGAAATGGCTGTGGAGGTCACGTCATTTATAAATGTAAAGCGGAGGTTGAGGAGTATTTTGACTTGTGATGGTGTCAAAGGTTAGGCATGAGAATAGAACTGGAGGGATAGTAAATCAGCCATGATGGAATGGTGTTGCAGCCTCAATGGGCTGAATGGCCTAATTCTGCTAACATCTGGTCTAAAATCCATGAAGACAACATCCACAGCTCTACCTTCATCAACCACCTCCGTCAACTCCTCAACAAACTCAAAACGAGTCCAGAAGTCATGACCTGCCCTGCAGAAAGAGATGCTGACCATCCCTCATTCACCCACGGTCTTCCCAATGCTCATAAGTCCCATCCATAAGAATCCTCTCCACTGCCTTCCCTACCACTGACGTGAGACTTACTGGTCACAGAGTCACAGAAAGCTACAGCACAGAAACAGGCCCTTCGGCCCATCCAGTCCATGCTGAACCATTTAAACTGCCTTGTCCCATCAACCTGCACCCGGACCACAGCCTTCCATCTCTCCCATCCATGTACCAACCAAACTTCTTTAAACATTGAAATCAAAATGGCATCCACCACTCGCTCAGACAGCTCGTTCCACACTGTAATTTCCAGGATTATTCCTGTTTCCTTACATTTACTCCACATTTGAACTGTATGGATTTGGGGCTTCTGGCCTTCCAGGCACACCAACTCAGCAATCCTCAATAACCCCATTTAGCCCTAACCTAACTAATTGGAGAACGATTATGTCTGCAGACTTCTCCAACTCCCTGGAGATTGCCCCAACACTGAAATGAGTCTGGGGTTGTTGAAACTCCTCCGGGTCATATCCAGAATGGGGTCAGTGGGCAGATCAGTTCTGTAACCCAACTCCAGGAAGTTGTCAATCCTCCACCGGACTCCATGACGATACAGGACCGTAGAGCGGCCTGAGTGACTGTGGGGAGCCCTCTCAGGGAGATGGGGTTCTGTGTCCATGCTAGGATCCTGTGCAGAGATCCTGTGTCAATGTTCACAGACCTCCGAAGAGATCTGTGTTGTAAATTTGACTCTCATCAAAAATGACCGATGACTGATGTAAACTCTGTCCTTACCATTTAACCAGCCTGGGGTCTCCCCGGAACAGCCACCCTGTGGAACGACCGTCTCGGGAATCTTCCATCCTCCAGAACTGAAACAACAATCAGAGAGTCAGTCCCTGATCTGAGGGAGTTTATTCTCTCAGAGAGACATGGGAAATTACACTCACCCTGTCCGTACCCTGTCCCTGGTCAATAGAACCCCCCGAATCCTGGGAATACCTTCTCTGTGGTACCTCCCCCATGTCTCTACCCTGACAATGTGGGATCTCCCCTCTCCCTGTATTTACTCCCCATCTCAGTGTCGTCACTGATGATCCCAGTCTCCCTGCATTTCCCATTCACACACCCCTTGTTACCCTGTTTACATTCCCCTTCTGTGTCCAGTTTCTCAGTGATTATCTCCTCATTTTACCTGTTAAATCTGTACCATCCCACTGCAAGATTTCCATCACTCATCCATTGTCCACCAGTACACTCAGTGTGGGAACAATTCGTGCTCCTCCAGGGCTGATGCAGGACGGTGTGGGTTACACACGGATCACTGAGTGCGGAGTCTGTGACTGAGGGACAGAACGGTGTTCAGTGTTAATGTACAGCTCATGTTCCCCATCCTCTTTCTCTGCCAACCACAACCCCCATCTGCACATCCACTCTCAGAAAGCCCTGGGTAACAATATATTTATTATTTACTGTTTAACGGCCCCACTAGCATTGCTCTTGAGAAAGTGGTGGTGGTGGTACTGTGATCCTTAATGTGTGGGGACACCCACAATGATGTTCCTGAGTTCTGGGGTTTTGACCCAGTGACACTGAAGGAGCAGCAATGTATTTCCATGGCATGGGAGTGTGTGGCTTCGAGGGAAACTTCTAGAAATGTCCCTATCACCGCCACCCCCTTCATGGCTCTGTCTCAGCATCCCTCCCCCCACCTCCAGTCATCTCGCTTCACCCCACAACCCAGACCTTGATCCCATCCCCACCTCCAGTCTCCCTGCACTTTCCCTTCCCCTGATGCCTTCTCCCCACCCTCCTTCCTCTCTCCATGGTCTTCACTCCACCTCATTCTTTCCCCTCCTACCCCTCCATTCTCCTTCACTCTTCCCCATTCCCTTCCTCCCCACCGGGGCCTTTACAATGTTTCCCTGCTCCCCATGTGTGTCAGGGCAGACTGGGTTGGGTGGTTCTGCTCACCTCATTATGGGAAGGATGTGGAAGCTTTCGAGAGTGTGCTCAGGCTTTTATCACTGGAGTGAAGGAGGATGAGAGGGGACTTGATAAAGGTGTAAAGGATGGGAAGAGGAATAGATCGAATGGACAGCCAGCTATTTATTTCCCAGGATGGATGTGGCTAATACCAGGGGCCATAATTTTCAAAGCTAACTTTTTTCTCCTTTTTTTCTTACACACAGAGAGTGGTGGGTGCATGGAACAACGATTTTTTTTTTCCTTGGATGGAAGTGGCTAATATTTCCAGGATGAAAGGGACCACCTACTGTACAACACTCCCCGGGCACCATCTTGACCATCGATTGTACAACACTCCCCAGACACCATCTTGACCATCTATTGTACAACACTCCCCAGACACCATCTTGACCATCGATTGTACAACACTCCCCAGACACAATCTTGACCATCTATTGTACAACACTCCCCAGACACCATCTTGACCATCTATTGTACAACACTCCCCAGACACAATCTTGACCATCTATTGTACAACACTCCCCAGGCACCATCTTGACCATCTATTGTACAACACTCCCCAGACACAATCTTGACCACCTATTGTACAACACTCCCCAGACACCATCTTGACCATCTATTGTACAACACTCCCCAGACACAATCTTGACCATCTATTGTACAACACTCCCCAGACACAATCTTGACCATCTATTGTACAACTCTTCCCAGGCCCCGCAATCTTCTCTGAGAGCCGTGTCCACACAACTTGAGCCATCTCTCCTCGACACCCACAATCCCATTCAGGGATACAAGTAGGAGGTATTTGTATGGGCTGCTGCTCCACACCCTGCACTTCCTTGCCCTTGTCCACCATCCCGACACGCCATGGTGGTCGGTCTTTCCACGTGGAGGTGAGTAGGGTCTCCACTGGAAGTCCCTTTACAATGGGGTTCTTCCCGTGCACCAGCGGGATCTGGGGTGCAGGGTGCTTAGAGCGGTGCCCTGCAATAAGTTCTTTAGATTGTAGACAGATCTCCCACCCGCATGTCACTTCTGTGGGCTGGAGGAGGCCGTGTACCACATGTACCTGGAGTGTGCGAAGCTGCAGCCCATTTTTGCGTATTTGCGTGGGCTGTTTCTTGCCCTCTGGTTGCATTTTAGCCCCACCCTATTTATACATGGTCATCCAGTAAGGAGGGGGGACATTGCGCGATGAGGATGTCCTTGTTAACTTGCTCCTGGGGCTGGCGAAATCAGCCATCTGAGGGTCTTTGAAACGGGTGGTGGGAGGATCTCCCCGGGAAGATTGCCTGGCAATGTTTAGTGGGTATGTTAGTACTTGGGTGAATAATGAAAAGGAACACGCGCAGGCCACAGAGTCCTTACAGGCGTTCCGGGACCGTTGCTCTCCACAGGGTGTAAATGCCATCATTGATAGATATAGCAACATTTTAGTGTAATGTATATTGTCTATTTGTTGTGAAGTAATTGTGTTAGTCACTGTTTTGTAGATATTGTATAGTACCGATATTTGTAATAAAGGAATTTTGTAAAAAAATAGGAACCATCTTGACCATCTATTGTACAACATACCCCAGACAACATCTTGACCATCTATTGTACAACACTACCACCATCTTGACCATCTATTGTACAACACTCCCCAGACACCATCTTGACCATCTATTGTCCAACACTCCCCAGACACCATCTTGACCATCGATTGTACAACACTCCCCAGACACCATCTTGACCATCTATTGTACAACACTCCCCAGACACCATCTTGACCATCTACTGTACAACAATCCCCAGACACCATCTTGACCAGCTATTGTACAACAGTCCCCAGACATTATTTTGACCATCGATTGTACAACACTCCCCAGACATCATATTGACCATCTATTGTACAACACTCCCACCATCTTGACCATCTATTGTACAACACTCCCCAGACACCATCTTGACCATCTATTGTCCAACACTCCCCAGACACCATCTTGACCATCGATTGCACAACACTCCCCAGGCACCATCTTGACCATCTATTGTCCAACACTCCCCAGACACCATCTTGACCATCTATTGTACAACACTCCCGAGACATCGTTTTGACCATCTATTGTACAATGCTCCGGAAAATAAGGAATCTGATACAAGATGGACGATGCAGAATATTAGTTCAGCATGGACTAGATGGGCCAAAGAGCCTGTTTCTGTGCTGTAGTGTTCTATTACTCCAAAAGGAGAGTGAACCATGGGCGAAACTGTAGGAGGTGAGGCAGCAGGAGTGGTGATAGGCAGATGAGGCAATGTGGTAAGAGACCAGATTGGGGAATAGTAGAAGAGTGAAGTGGAAGGGAAATAAAATTACTGGAAGGAGAAATCGATGCCCAACTGTGATGCTCACCTCTGTACTGTCACCCAGCTCCACCCCGTAGCAGTCCGTATCTCATTCACACCTTCAGCCACCTCCCACTCCTGCCCTCTGCTCTCCATAAACTTTGCCAGTTATGCCTGAAATTGTCCTGAGGCCCCTTCACCCACCATCCCTGTGATCACTAATCTCGTTAAGTAACATACAACACAACTTTGCTTTCACATCCCAACATAGCCTCACCACTTCCTCCCATCATAATCTCCTCCAGCCTCTCACCACTCCCTCCAGTCCCAGCCTCTCGGAGTGTAATCACTGCATTTCCAGCCGTGCCTTCTCCTCAGTCTTCAAGCCTGAAATTCTCTGCTGAAACCTCTCTGCCTCCCCATCTCCCTCCACTCCCTACTGTTGTTTTACCAAACCGGGTATCTGGATGTTTCTGATCACCAGCTCTAATGCCGTGTGTCCTGGTGTCAAATTGGATTCATAATGTTCCCGAGGCCCCTTCAGTACATTTCCCCCATTAAATACAGGCCGTCTCTGCTCGTCTACAGAAACAATAAATAACATCTACTTCCTCTTACTGTACACAGCACGCAGTTTGTCCCTACAAGACATTACTCACCCAGAAAACCCAGGATCAGCAGCACAACCCTCAGTTCAGCCGGTGACATTCTGGAAATGAAAGATTGGAATTAACTCAGTGAGAAATGACACACTGGGGCTGAGGACAAGGTGTAAATGGGGATGGGAACTGAGGATCGAAAGGGATATCCATCTATAGTGGGATAGATTCATCACTCACTCACTGAGACCCCACGGACAGAGGTGGGATCTCTCTCAGTGAGACCTCACTCACTCCCTTACTGAGACAGCAAAGACAGAGATGAAACCTCCCTCAGTGAGAACCCACAGAGACGAGATACCCCAGAGTTCCCATGGAAGGTGAGATCTCTCTTTCTCTCCCTCACTGGGATCACACATACAGTGAGATCTCCCTTTCCCCCTCACTGTCCCCACATACAGTGAGATCCCACTCCCCCTCACTGTCCCCACATGAGATCTCCACGATGAAGTCCTAGACAGAGATGGGAAATCCCTTTCTGAAACCACACAGATGGATGAGACAGACGAGCTCCATCTACCTTCATTTATTTATACACTCCCTCTCTCTCTCTCTCTCTCTCTCTCTCTCTCTCTCTGCAGCAGAGACATAAAAACACAGAGCACAAGACAAATTTCCAGATTCAATCAGTTTTGGGGATGTCTACTCACGTGTGACTCCCGATGGAAGTGTTGCTGTGTGAACTGAAGGGAGACGGGACCACCTACAAGCTCCTCACTCTCTGCTGTGATTGGTGTCAGACACAGCGACAGGTCAATGACTACCTTCCGCACCGGCTTCTCGAAGCAATGAAACCAGAACTGGGAAGTGGAAACAGTTGATGTATGTTTTGAAAAAGTATGCAAAGCAAACAAACATCATCTATCCTGAGACTCTGCAATGAAGAGCCTATTGTTCCCAGTCAGTGAGCTTCCTCTAACAACCACAGTGATGGGTCAGTATTGAGCAGAGGGACAGGAATGGACACAGGTGCTAGAGAGGAAATAGTCACAGGATTACTGTAGCCAGGTTTATAATGGGTCAGTATTGTGGAGTGGAAGGTGTAGATTGTCTGTAATGGACAGCAGACATTAGAGGGGGTATGGACACAGAATAAACCCTGGTCAGGTTACAGGGAAGGTAGTGCAGGTTTTGACTTTATCAAATCTCTTCTCATTCTCCTACACTCTGGGGAATAAAGGTAAACACACTGATGAGGGGTACAGATAGCATAAGTGTAAACTGGGGGAGACTAGAACAAGAGAAAATTTACAAGGATGTTACCAGGACTTGAGGACCTGAGTTACAGGGAAAGGTTGAACAGGTTATGACTTTATTCCCCAGAGTGTAGGAGAATGAGGGGAGATGTGACAGAGGTTTATTTACCCTATCCATACCCCTCACAATACAATATTATGGAGAGGGTAAATGTAAACAGAGCTTGAACTGTTTCAGGGGAACACGAGGGGGATCTTCTTCACTGAGAGAGAGGCGAGAGCGTGGAACAAGCTGCCAGCAGAAGAGTTGGATGCATGTTCGATTTCAACATTCAAGAGAAATGTGGATTGTACGAGGGTCGGAGGGGTACAGAGGGTTCTGGTCTGGGTGGAGGTCGATTGGACGAGGCAGGTTAATAGTTCAGCATGGACTAGATGGACAGAAAGTCCTGTTTCTGTGTTGTGGTGTTCTGAGACTCTTCTCTGATTTCTGAGTTTTCTCCCCGTTTAGAAATTACTCTACATTTTTATTCTTTCTAACGAAGTCTATGACCATACACTTCCCTACACTGTATTCCATCTGACACTTCTTTACCCATTCTCCTAATCTGTCTGAGTCTTTCTGCAGACCCTGCTTCCTCAACACTACCTGCCCCTCTACTTAACTTCGTATCATCCTCAAACTTTTCACAAAGCTATCAATTCTGTTATCAAATCACTGATGTTTCATGTGAAAAAAAGCAGTCCCAACACCAAACATCACGACTCACCAGGAGCCAACCAGAAAAGGCCCCGTTTATTCCCTCTCATTGCCTCCTCCAGTCAGCCCATCCTCCATCATGCTCGTATCTTCCCTGGGCTCTTATCTTGTTCAACAGCCTCACGTGCAGTACCTTGTCAAAGGCCGACTGAAAATCCAAGTAAACAACATCCACTGACTCTCTTTTCTCTCTCCTGCCTGTTATTTTCTCAAAGAATTTCAGAGCTTTCTCAGGCAAGATTTCCCCTAAGGAAACCAGGCAGACTACGGCCTATTTTTTCATGTGCCTTCACGTTCCCCAAAACCTCATTGTTAGTAATGGACTCAAACAACTTACCAACCACTGAAGTCAGATGAACTGGCCTATGAATTACTGTCCAAGTTTGGAACTTTCTGTAGTTTTTTCTGATCCTGTACAGTATCCCCTCCATTCTGGACAGTGATGAACCAGTTAGAATGCTCTCTGCCGTACCTCTGTAGAAATTTGTGAGTCTTTGGTGACAAATCAAGTCTCCTCAAGCTCTTAAATACAGCCACTGTCGTGCCTTCTTTGTAATTCCATTAATGTTGGGCCCAGGAGAGATCTTCAGAGGTGTTGACACCCAGGTACTTGAAACTGCTCACCCTTTCCACTGCTGAAACCTCATTGAAGACTGGTGTGTGTTCCCCTGACTTCCCCTTGCTGAAGTCCACAGTCAATTCCCTGGTCCTACTGACGTTAAGTGCAAGGTTGTTGTTTTGACTCCACACAACCAGCTGATCTATTCCACTCCTGTACACCTCCTCATCATCATCTGAACCGCTGCCAACAATAGTTGTGGAATCGGCAAATTTATGAATGGCATTAGAGGCACCCACACTCACTTCTGCACACCGACACTCTTGAATTTCTGGCATCCTGTCTTCCACAGTGAAGACTGACACAAATACGTGTAAATTCATCCACTATTTTTGTCCCCCATTATAACCTCTCCAGCGGTTTTCCACTGGTCCGATATCCACTCTCCCGTCTCTTTTACTCTTTATATATCTGATAAAACTTTTGTATCCACTTTTATTGGATAGCTTACCTTCATATTTCACATTTCTCTCCTTATTGCTTTTTAAGTTGCCTTCTGTTGGTTTTCATTGGCTTCCCAATCTTTCAGCCTCACACTAATTTTGCGATCCATGCCCTCTCTTTTGCTTTTATGCTATCTTCGACTTCCCTTGTCAGCCTCAGCCTCCAGTTTGAACACTTCTTCTTTGGGATGGATTTATGCTGGGCCTGCCGATCCAACTTTTCTCCACTCTGCACGCCCCAAAACTGCCTCGACCTCACTCCAAATCCCTCGAGTCAGCCTGGCCTCTTCTGTACAGAACAAAGGGGTGGGGGGGGGGGGGGGTGGGGGGTGAATACTCTGGAACTGCTGATATTTCAGTTTTTGAATTCTTAGTTTTCCATGCTTTACAATTTCCCCTGTGCTTTTTTTCTGGCTCCACTGCAAAAACAAGGAGCACATGATTCACAAATAAAAATTCTCAGTTAAATTGATCAAAATCCCTGGCTGCAACACTCATTTTTATGAACAAGGTGTCAGGGCCTGAATACTTTTTCAAGGCACTGTAAAAAGACAGATAGATAAATAAATAATGCTGAGAACATGAGATGTAGAGTCTTTGCGAGTGAATCCATAGGTTGTGGAATTAGGTTAGTATTGAGGTGAGTGAAGTTATCCTCACTGGACCAGCAGCCTGATGATTGAAGGGTAATAACTGTGCTTGACCTGGTGGTGTGAGACCTCAGGCTCCTGTACCTCCTGCCCAATGGAAGCAGTGAGAAGCGAGCACGGTCTGGATGGGGGTCACTGATAATGGATGCTGGGTTTTTTTTTGTGCCGACGATCCTTGTCGATGTGCTCAACGGTAGGGGGAGCATTTCCTGGGCACTGGGCTGTATCCACCACTTTTAATAGGCTTCTCCATTCTTGTGCACTGGAGTGAGACTGGGACATATCAACCAGTGAGTGGTGGCCCGGGCTTGAGGGGCTGGGGACATCTTCTGCTCCCAGTGTGTTGTCTTCTTGCATAATGAGATGGAGGGGCCTCAGGAGGTAACTCTAGAGCCGGATGTCCTGTTTTCATTCCACACACTGATCAGTAGATTAAATGGCCCCAGTCCCTGGGAACGTGGAGACAATAACGTGTGATCAGGGTAGGATCAGTGTCAATGGTGTTTGATGGTCAGCAGGTACCCAGTGGGCCAAAGAGCCTGTTTCTGTGTTCTATGACTGTGACTATCTCTCTGTCCTCTCTCACCTCTGCTGTCTTTCACATTCTCACTCTCCCAATCCCCTCCCCTCAAACACCTCAATGCATTGTTTCTGACCTGTGACCTTTCACCAAATGTGACCTGTGTCTCTGATGTGAAAACCCCTCTGTTCTCAGACTGTATGCATCTTGTAGCAAACAGAACAGGGCAGAATTAAACAGAGGGATGTTCCTATTGGAACTGTAATGGCCACAGAAGCAAGAGTGAATAATCTGGAATGTTTTGCAGAGAAACTGAATATTCAGCACCACAAACTACATGGGCATCTCTCTGACCAACTCTCACCACCGACCCCCTCCCCCCCCACCTTTCTGTCTCACTCTCCATATCAGCTCAGCACCCTATTCCAGAAACTGCTCTCAATTCTGTTAGTGGGTGAATTTGCATCTGTGGTGTTCAACATGTGATACCTGCGTGTGTGAAATGAACAGTCCATTGTTCTCAATCTGTGTGTTTTTGTTGCCAATGATTTCCTGTTATTTGCCTCCCACCCTTCAGAAAGAGTGGAGTGACATTTACAATTTCCCATTCCTCCCAAACCATCCCAGAATCTAGTGATTGTTGAAAGATCACTACTAATGCCTCCACAATCATTTCAGCCACCTCTTTCAGAACCCTGGGGTGTAGTCCATCTGGTCCAGGTGACTTATCGACTTTCAGATCTTTCACCTACCCAAGCACCTTCTCCTTAGTAATAGCAACTACACTCACTTCTGCCCTCTGACACTCGAATTTCTGGCAGACTGATGGTGTCTTTCACAGTGAAGAAAAATACTAAATACTTATTAAGTTTGTCCGCCTTTCTTAATACTGCATTATGACCTCTCCAGTGTCATTTTCCACCTGTCTCTATTTTACTTTTTGCATACCTGAAAAACCTTTTGTTTTCTTCTTTTAAATTACTGGCTAATTAACCTTCACATTTCATCTTTTCTCGTTATTGCTTTTTTATTGCCTTCATTTAGTTTTTAAAACCCTCCAGCTTCCCATTAATTATTGATTTACTGTATGCCCTTGCTTTCGAATCTATGCTGTCATTGACTTCCCTTTACAGCCACAGGTGCCTCATCTTCCCTTTGCAATATTTCTTCATCTTTGGTATTTATCTATCCTGCATTTCCAAATTACTCCCAGAAACTCCAGCCATCGCTGCTCTGCCATCATCCCTGCTAATGTCCACTTCCCATCAACTTTGGTCAGCTCCTCTCCCATGCCTCTGTAGTTCCCTTTACCCCACTGTAATACTGATACATCTGCTTTTAGCTTCTCCCTCTCAAACTACAGGGTGAATTCTATCATATCATGATCTCTGCATCATTACACAACACCAAATCCAGACTTGTCTTTTCCCCTGAAGGCTCAACCATGAGCTGCTTTAAAAAGCCATCTCGAAGGCATTCTACAAATTCTTTCTTTTGGGATCCAGCACCAACATGATTTTCCCAATCAACCTGCAAATTGAAATCCCCATGGTTATCATTATATTGCCGTTTTTACATGCCCTTCCTATCTCCTGTTGCAATTTGTAGTCTACATCCTAGTTACTGTTCTGAGGCCTGTGTAAACTGAATTGGAATTGACCTTACAACTTACAACCTTCATATACACGAGTAAAAATCTTATGTAGGGCTCTCAGTACCAGTAACTGTGGTGTTAACTGTTCAGGCTAACAAAATGGCTTCTTTGTATTGTTATAATGAAATGGCTTCTCTGTAAAGTTACTTAATGCTGTAATGGGTTTCTGTATCTGGAATGTTTGGGTTATAACTGTAGCTAAGGGGGGAACTAGCCAATGGAGAATTGTTATACTATCTTGTATCTGTGAGCTGAGCAGGAGTTCACGGTCTTTTTTCGGGAGGCGAGCGAGGAGGATGACGTGTGAGGAGCGGACAGCGGTTCCAGGGCAGCGGATACTGGACGTCGGAGGTTCAGACGGTGGCCGAAGGCTCGGAAGGTCGTTGTGGTTGGAACCGGAGGCATGAGCTCCAACGTATTAAAATATTATGTGCACAAACTGATAAACTTACTGATTTGGTGTTTTTAGGTTATCTGTTTCTACTAACCCATCACTGGGAAATAACTATAAAGTTGTAATTATTTACTCACCTTTGGTGTATTGTCTGATATTTGTGTTGCGAGTGTGTACTGGGGGGGGGGGGGGCATTACACCGTATTTACACCGAAGTATTGCACTATTGGCGGGGCAATGGCGGTTCACCCTAGGTGAACGGGGGTAAATTGGGGACACAGATGCTAAACTTATGTTACGTCTCTATCTAAATGTGCAATTTATACTAATTTATAATAAATATTATGTACACCAGGACAGTCAATATAACATAGAAATACAGTTGCATCAGCATGAATTAATCAGTCTGATGGCCTGGTGGAAGATGTCCCGGAGCCTGTTGGTCCTGGCTTTTATGCTGCGGTACCGTTTCCCGGATGGTTGTAGCTGGAACAGTTTGTGTTTGGGGTGACTCGGGTCCCCAGTAATCCTTCAGGCCTTTTTACACACCTGTCTTTGTAAATATCCTGAATAGTGGGAAGTTCATATCTACAGATGCACTGGGCTGTCCGCACCACTCTCTGCAGAGTCCTGCGATTGAGGGAAGTACAGTTCCCATACCAGGCAGTCCTGCAGCCAGTCAGGATGCTCTCAGTTGGGCCCCTTATGATTTGGGGGCCAAAACCAAACTTCTGCAACAGTCTGAGGTGAAAGAGGCACTGTTGTGCTTTTCCACCACACAGCTGGTATGTACAGACCATGTGAGATCCTCAGTGATGTTTATGCTGAGGAACTTAAGGCTGTTCACCCTCTCAACCGCAGATCCATTGATGTCAATACGGGCGAGCCTGTCTCCATTCCTCCTGTAGTCCACAACCAGCTCCTTTTATTTTTTAACGACATTGAGGGAGAGGTTGTTTTCTTGACACCACTGTGTCAGTGTGATTGCACCCTTCCACCCAATGTCTGACCCTTAACCTGATTACATATCTATTCAATGTCCCGGTGACTACTGGGGGTGTGTTGTTCAATCCCATCAGTGTGATTGCACCCTGGGTTCCACCCAATGTCTGACCCTTAACCTGATTACATATCTATTCAATGTCCCGGTGACTACTGGGGGTGTGTTGTTCAATCCCATCAGTGTGATTGCACCCTTCCACCCAATGTCTGACCCTTAACCTGATTACATATCTATTCAATGTCCCGGTGACTACTGGGGGTGTGTTGTTCAATCCCATCAGTGTGATTGCACCCTGGGTTCCACCCAATGTCTGACCCTTAACCTGATTACATATCTATTCAATGTCCCGGTGACTACTGGGGGTGTGTTGTTCAATCCCATCAGTGTGATTGCACCCTTCCACCCAATGTCTGACCCTTAACCTGATTACATATCTATTCAATGTCCCGGTGACTACTGGGGGAGTGTTGTTCAATCCCATCAGTGTGATTGCACCCTTCCACCCAATGTCTGACCCTTAACCTGATTACATATCTATTCAATGTCCCGGTGACTACTGGGGGTGTGTTGTTCAATCCCATCAGTGTGATTGCACCCTGGGTTCCACCCAATGTCTGACCCTTAACCTGATTACATATCTATTCAATGTCCCGGTGACTACTGGGGGTGTGTTGTTCAATCCCATCAGTGTGATTGCACCCTTCCACCCAATGTCTGACCCTTAACCTGATTACATATCTATTCAATGTCCCGGTGACTACTGGGGGTGTGTTGTTCAATCCCATCAGTGTGATTGCACCCTTCCACCCAATGTCTGACCCTTAACCTGATTACATATCTATTCAATGTCCCGGTGACTACTGGGGGAGTGTTGTTCAATCCCATCAGTGTGATTGCACCCTGGGTTCCACCCAATGTCTGACCCTTAACCTGATTACATATCTATTCAATGTCCCGGTGACTACTGGGGGTGTGTTGTTCAATCCCATCAGTGTGATTGCACCCTGGGTTCCACCCAATGTCTGACCCTTAACCTGATTACATATCTATTCAATGTCCCGGTGACTACTGGGGGTGTGTTGTTCAATCCCATCAGTGTGATTGCACCCTTCCACCCAATGTCTGACCCTTAACCTGATTACATATCTATTCAATGTCCCGGTGACTACTGGGGGTGTGTTGTTCAATCCCATCAGTGTGATTGCACCCTGGGTTCCACCCAATGTCTGACCCTTAACCTGATTACATATCTATTCAATGTCCCGGTGACTACTGGGGGTGTGTTGTTCAATCCCATCAGTGTGATTGCACCCTGGGTTCCACCCAATGTCTGACCCTTAACCTGATTACATATCTATTCAATGTCCCGGTGACTACTGGGGGTGTGTTGTTCAATCCCATCAGTGTGATTGCACCCTTCCACCCAATGTCTGACCCTTAACCTGATTACATATCTATTCAATGTCCCGGTGACTACTGGGGGTGTGTTGTTCAATCCCATCAGTGTGATTGCACCCTTCCACCCAATGTCTGACCCTTAACCTGATTACATATCTATTCAATGTCCCGGTGACTACTGGGGGTGTGTTGTTCAATCCCATCAGTGTGATTGCACCCTGGGTTCCACCCAATGTCTGACCCTTAACCTGATTACATATCTATTCAATGTCCCGGTGACTACTGGGGTGTGTTGTTCAATCCCATCAGTGTGATTGCACCCTTCCACCCAATGTCTGACCCTTAACCTGATTACATATCTATTCAATGTCCCGGTGACTACTGGGGGTGTGTTGTTCAATCCCATCAGTGTGATTGCACCCTGGGTTCCACCCAATGTCTGACCCTTAACCTGATTACATATCTATTCAATGTCCCGGTGACTACTGGGGGTGTGTTGTTCAATCCCATCAGTGTGATTGCACCCTGGGTTCCACCCAATGTCTGACCCTTAACCTGATTACATATCTATTCAATGTCCCGGTGACTACTGGGGGTGTGTTGTTCAATCCCATCAGTGTGATTGCACCCTTCCACCCAATGTCTGACCCTTAACCTGATTACATATCTATTCAATGTCCCGGTGACTACTGGGGGTGTGTTGTTCAATCCCATCAGTGTGATTGCACCCTTCCACCCAATGTCTGACCCTTAACCTGATTACATATCTATTCAATGTCCCGGTGACTACTGGGGGAGTGTTGTTCAATCCCATCAGTGTGATTGCACCCTTCCACCCAATGTCTGACCCTTAACCTGATTACATATCTATTCAATGTCCCGGTGACTACTGGGGGTGTGTTGTTCAATCCCATCAGTGTGATTGCACCCTGGGTTCCACCCAATGTCTGACCCTTAACCTGATTACATATCTATTCAATGTCCCGGTGACTACTGGGGGTGTGTTGTTCAATCCCATCAGTGTGATTGCACCCTTCCACCCAATGTCTGACCCTTAACCTGATTACATATCTATTCAATGTCCCGGTGACTACTGGGGGTGTGTTGTTCAATCCCATCAGTGTGATTGCACCCTGGGTTCCACCCAATGTCTGACCCTTAACCTGATTACATATCTATTCAATGTCCCGGTGACTACTGGGGGTGTGTTGTTCAATCCCATCAGTGTGATTGCACCCTGGGTTCCACCCAATGTCTGACCCTTAACCTGATTACATATCTATTCAATGTCCCGGTGACTACTGGGGGTGTGTTGTTCAATCCCATCAGTGTGATTGCACCCTTCCACCCAATGTCTGACCCTTAACCTGATTACATATCTATTCAATGTCCCGGTGACTACTGGGGGTGTGTTGTTCAATCCCATCAGTGTGATTGCACCCTTCCACCCAATGTCTGACCCTTAACCTGATTACATATCTATTCAATGTCCCGGTGACTACTGGGGGTGTGTTGTTCAATCCCATCAGTGTGATTGCACCCTGGGTTCCACCCAATGTCTGACCCTTAACCTGATTACATATCTATTCAATGTCCCGGTGACTACTGGGGTGTGTTGTTCAATCCCATCAGTGTGATTGCACCCTTCCACCCAATGTCTGACCCTTAACCTGATTACATATCTATTCAATGTCCCGGTGACTACTGGGGGTGTGTTGTTCAATCCCATCAGTGTGATTGCACCCTGGGTTCCACCCAATGTCTGACCCTTAACCTGATTACATATCTATTCAATGTCCCGGTGACTACTGGGGGTGTGTTGTTCAATCCCATCAGTGTGATTGCACCCTGGGTTCCACCCAATGTCTGACCCTTAACCTGATTACATATCTATTCAATGTCCCGATGACTACTGGGGGTGTGTTGTTCAATCCCATCAGTGTGATTGCACCCTTCCACCCAATGTCTGACCCTTAACCTGATTACATATCTATTCAATGTCCCGGTGACTACTGGGGGTGTGTTGTTCAATCCCATCAGTGTGATTGCACCCTTCCACCCAATGTCTGACCCTTAACCTGATTACATATCTATTCAATGTCCCGGTGACTACTGGGGGTGTGTTGTTCAATCCCATCAGTGTGATTGCACCCTTCCACCCAATGTCTGACCCTTAACCTGATTACATATCTATTCAATGTCCCGGTGACTACTGGGGGTGTGTTGTTCAATCCCATCAGTGTGATTGTACCCTTCCACCCAATGTCTGACCCTTAACCTGATTACATATCTATTCAATGTCCCGGTGACTACTGGGGGTGTGTTGTTCAATCCCATCAGTGTGATTGCACCCTTCCACCCAATGTCTGACCCTGAACCTGATTACATATCTATTCAATGTCCCGGTGACTACTGGGGGTGTGTTGTTCAATCCCATCAGTGTGATTGCACCCTTCCACCCAATGTCTGACCCTTAACCTGATTACATATCTATTCAATGTCCCGGTGACTACTGGGGGTGTGTTGTTCAATCCCATCAGTGTGATTGCACCCTGGGTTCCACCCAATGTCTGACCCTTAACCTGATTACATATCTATTCAATGTCCCGGTGACTACTGGGGGTGTGTTGTTCAATCCCATCAGTGTGATTGCACCCTTCCACCCAATGTCTGACCCTTAACCTGATTACATATCTATTCAATGTCCCGGTGACTACTGGGGGTGTGTTGTTCAATCCCATCAGTGTGATTGCACCCTGGGTTCCACCCAATGTCTGACCCTTAACCTGATTACATATCTATTCAATGTCCCGATGACTACTGGGGGTGTGTTGTTCAATCCCATCAGTGTGATTGCACCCTTCCACCCAATGTCTGACCCTTAACCTGATTACATATCTATTCAATGTCCCGGTGACTACTGGGGGTGTGTTGTTCAATCCCATCAGTGTGATTGCACCCTGGGTTCCACCCAATGTCTGACCCTTAACCTGATTACATATCTATTCAATGTCCCGGTGACTACTGGGGGTGTGTTGTTCAATCCCATCAGTGTGATTGCACCCTTCCACCCAATGTCTGACCCTTAACCTGATTACATATCTATTCAATGTCCCGGTGACTACTGGGGGTGTGTTGTTCAATCCCATCAGTGTGATTGCACCCTTCCACCCAATGTCTGACCCTTAACCTGATTACATATCTATTCAATGTCCCGGTGACTACTGGGGGTGTGTTGTTCAATCCCATCAGTGTGATTGCACCCTGGGTTCCACCCAATGTCTGACCCTTAACCTGATTACATATCTATTCAATGTCCCGGTGACTACTGGGGGTGTGTTGTTCAATCCCATCAGTGTGATTGCACCCTTCCACCCAATGTCTGACCCTTAACCTGATTACATATCTATTCAATGTCCCGGTGACTACTGGGGGTGTGTTGTTCAATCCCATCAGTGTGATTGCACCCTGGGTTCCACCCAATGTCTGACCCTTAACCTGATTACATATCTATTCAATGTCCCGGTGACTACTGGGGGTGTGTTGTTCAATCCCATCAGTGTGATTGCACCCTTCCACCCAATGTCTGACCCTTAACCTGATTACATATCTATTCAATGTCCCGGTGACTACTGGGGGTGTGTTGTTCAATCCCATCAGTGTGATTGCACCCTGGGTTCCACCCAATGTCTGACCCTTAACCTGATTACATATCTATTCAATGTCCCGGTGACTACTGGGGGTGTGTTGTTCAATCCCATCAGTGTGATTGCACCCTTCCACCCAATGTCTGACCCTTAACCTGATTACATATCTATTCAATGTCCCGGTGACTACTGGGGGTGTGTTGTTCAATCCCATCAGTGTGATTGCACCCTGGGTTCCACCCAATGTCTGACCCTTAACCTGATTACATATCTATTCAATGTCCCGGTGACTACTGGGGGTGTGTTGTTCAATCCCATCAGTGTGATTGCACCCTTCCACCCAATGTCTGACCCTTAACCTGATTACATATCTATTCAATGTCCCGGTGACTACTGGGGGTGTGTTGTTCAATCCCATCAGTGTGATTGCACCCTGGGTTCCACCCAATGTCTGACCCTTAACCTGATTACATATCTATTCAATGTCCCGGTGACTACTGGGGGTGTGTTGTTCAATCCCATCAGTGTGATTGCACCCTTCCACCCAATGTCTGACCCTTAACCTGATTACATATCTATTCAATGTCCCGGTGACTACTGGGGGTGTGTTGTTCAATCCCATCAGTGTGATTGCACCCTGGGTTCCACCCAATGTCTGACCCTTAACCTGATTACATATCTATTCAATGTCCCGGTGACTACTGGGGGTGTGTTGTTCAATCCCATCAGTGTGATTGCACCCTTCCACCCAATGTCTGACCCTTAACCTGATTACATATCTATTCAATGTCCCGGTGACTACTGGGGGTGTGTTGTTCAATCCCATCAGTGTGATTGCACCCTGGGTTCCACCCAATGTCTGACCCTTAACCTGATTACATATCTATTCAATGTCCCGGTGACTACTGGGGGTGTGTTGTTCAATCCCATCAGTGTCATTGCACCCTGGGTTCCACCCAATGTCTGACCCTTAACCTGATTACATATCTATTCAATGTCCCGGTGACTACTGGGGGTGTGTTGTTCAATCCCATCAGTGTGATTGCACCCTGGGTTCCACCCAATGTCTGACCCTTGCATTATGTCTCCCCTGAGTGTAACTTGACATTGTCAGAACTTCTCAACGCCAAATCAATTATGAGTAATTTCTCCTACACGAGAACAAATTTTTGTATAATCAAAAACCCCTTTTTCCATATCCATGTCTTGCTTGCGGAAGAATTCCACCCCTCCTGCACATCTCTGAAACATCTGCATGCCAGTTCCACAGGCCAGTCAGCGCAAGGATTCCCCCCACCCCCTGGGCTGTAAGTTGTGGAGTTTGGGAGAGAGGGAATGCCAGTCGCTGTTTGGGGAGATGCTCCATGCAGACCCCAACCACACGAAGGCCAGATGCATCAGAAAGGTTCCCTGTGATCAGGAGTACCTGACGGTCCCCCATCAGAACTTAGTGGTTACCTAGGATCATCTCAGAGGCTCTGCATATGGCGTCCGTCGGCTTCTCCTGCCCGGCATCGGGGCTTGTCCTCCTACCTGGATCTGGGACGAGAGAAGGTCCAGGTGAGAAATGGAGTTTGGAGGAATAGTCCAGGGCTGAGACTGATTCTTCCTGCTACGTCCACACACCAGCCAGTTCTGTTCTTCCACCACACTCCCCCAGTCTCTCCACCAGGCTC
Source organism: Hemitrygon akajei (assembly GCF_048418815.1). NCBI lineage: Eukaryota > Metazoa > Chordata > Chondrichthyes > Myliobatiformes > Dasyatidae > Hemitrygon > Hemitrygon akajei. The sequence goes on along the minus strand of NW_027331974.1, from coordinate 1,839,339 downwards.
AGTTCCATCGCTCTGACACACTGCACACACAGACTCCTTCCCAATTCCCCCATTGGCTCATCCCCAACCTCCTCCGTCATTCAGAAGGACAGGCTCGTAGGCAGAGGAAGTGGGGTGGCTCTCTTGGTAAAAAATAAAATCAAATCCTGAGAAACAGGTGAATAATATTGGAAGATGTTGAATCCTTGGGGGTTGAGTTAAGAAAATGCAAGGATAAAAAGACCCTGTTGGGGGTTATATACAGGATTCTCAACAGTAGCCAGGATGTGGGGTAGAATTTACAACGGGAGATAGAAAAGGCAGGAAAAAAGAGCAAAGTTACGATAGTCATGGGGGATTTCAATATGCAGCAGATTAGGAAAATCAGATTGGGGCTGGATTCCAAGAGAAGGCATGAGAGTGGAGTTCGTCAAAGTTGATTGAAAGGGAATACTTGCAGTGATGACAGTAGAACAGCAATGGTTGGAATTTCTGGAGCAAGTCGGAAGGTGCAGGATAGATAAATCCCAAAGAAAAAGAAGTCTTTTAAATGGAGGATGATGCAACCATGATGACAAGGGAAATCAAAGTCAGCATAAAAGCAAAAGAGAGGGCAGAGAATAGAGCAAGAATTAGTGGGAGGTTTGAGGATTCAGAAGCTTTTAAAAGCCAATAGAAGGTAACTGAAAAAAAAGAAAAAAGATGCAATATGGAAGTAAGATAGCCAATAATAAAAAAGAGCACACAAAAAGATTTTTTAGATAAATCAAGGGTAAAAGAGAGTGGATATCAGACCAATGCAAAATGATGCTGTAAATACACATAACACACACACACAAGTTAATATCACCACTTGTAAATTCATAAATACTAAGGTGCATTTGTGACACAAGTTAAAAAGTAGACAGCATCATGCTTCAAGTGTGATGTGACCTGGCAGGAGGCTGGGAGTTCAGTGTCTGCAGCCTGGGGAAAGAAGTTGTTTCCCATCCTAATCGTTCTTGTGTCAGTCTTTACGATGGAAGAAACCAGCTGTACATCTGAAATTGGAGAGTGCCTCAGGGTAGAAGTGAGTGTACTTGCTAATACTAAGGAGAAGGTGCTTAAGTCACCTGGACCAGATGGACTACACCCCAGGGGTTTGCAAGAGATGAAGGCATTAGTAGGGATATTTCAACAACACTGGATTCTGGAATGGAGGCTAGTGAAGTTATCCACTCTGATTCAGCAGCCTGATGGTTGAAGGGTAACAACTGTTCTTGAACTGGTGATGTGAGATGCAAGACTCCTGTATCTCCTGCCCAATAGCAGTGGGAAGAGACGATAGTCTGGGTGGTAGGAGTCCTTGATCATGGATGCTGACCACACCACTTTTAACAGTCTTCGCCATTCTTGTGTACTGGTGTGGGACTGGGGCAAATCAGTCCTGAGGGGCCGGGACATCTTCTGCTCCTGGTGTGTTGTCTTCTTGCATAATGAGATGAGGGGCCTCAGGAGGTAACTCTGGAGCAGTGTCCTGGTTTCATTCCACACACTGATCAGTAGATTAAATGGCCACAGAAAACTGCCACTGGGGGAATGTGGAGACAATAACGTGTGATTAGGGAAGGATCAGTGTCAATGGTGTTTGATGGTCAGCACGGACCCAGTGGGCCAAAGAGCCTGTTTCTATGTTGTATGACTGTGATTCTTTCTCCCTTCCTCTCTCACCTCTGCTGTCTTTCACTTTCTCACTCTCCCAATCCCCTCCCCAATGCATTGTTTTTGACCTGTGTCTATGATGTGAAAACCCCTATGTTCTCAGTCTGTTTGCATCCGGTGGCAAACAGGAGAACAGAACAGGGCAGAATTAGCCGACTGTACACTAGACCTGGTTTACACTAACATACCAGGAGCATATAAAGCTGTTCCCCTGCCCCACACTGGGCTCTCAGATCACTTGTCTGTTATGCTAGTTCCAGCATACAAACCACTGATCAAACTGGCCAAACCAGTTCTGAGGGAGCAATCTCAGCATTGCAGGACTGCTTTGAAACACAAACTGGAGAATGTTCAGAAAGGCTGCTACCTATGTCAACCACGTAACATCGAGGAATGTGTGGATTCTGTGACCAGTTACACAGAGAAGTGTACTGAGACCGTTACCATCACAAAACACATCCGTGTGGGGCCAGTCAGAATCCATGGCTCACTGCAGAGGGCCATGCACGGCTGAGGGATCGTGATGCTGTCTTTAGATCAGAGGGACCAGGACGCCTCACTCCCCGACAGGCTGAATGTCTTTTACGCCCGGTTTGATGCACAGAACAAAGTGCTGGTGAGAGAGACACCCAGGGGAGGAGACCCTCCATCTGGCTGAAGCTGAGGTGAGGAAGACCCTGGACAGTATTAACCCACACAAAGCTGATAATATACCAGGTCGGGTTCTGAATGACTGTGCATCCCAGCTAACTGAGGTGCTGACGGATATATTCCACATCTCTCTGGAGCAGTCCATTGCCCCTCAGTTTTCAAGATGGCAACCACCATTCCAGGGCCAAAGAAGGTGACAGTAACCTGTCTGTTTCCCTGTGGAACTACCTGTGTGTAGAATAGAGGAACAGAGAGAGTGAGAGACTCTCTGCTGCACAAATCACTCTCTCACCTAGATGGGGTCAGTGGTGCTGTGAGGATTACATTCCTTGACATCTCTAGTGCCTTTAACACCATCCAGCCCAAGATATTAAGGCACAAACTAACGGAGATGGGAGTAGACTCTCACATGGTGGATTGGATAGTGGACTACTTGACAGATAGACCTCAGTATGTGCGGTTGGGAGACTGTAGGTCTGACACGGTGGTCAGCAGCACAGGAGCACCGCAGGGAACCGTACTCTCTCCGGTCCTGTTCACCCTGTACACATCAGACTTCCAATATAACTCGGAGTCCTGCCATGTGCAGAAGTTCGCTGATGACACGGCCATAGTGGGGTGTGTCAGGAATGGACAGGAGGAGGAGTATAGGAAACTGATACAGGACTTTGTGATATGGTGCAACTCAAACTACCTGCGTCTCAATATCACCAAGACCAAGGAGATGGTGGTGGACTTTAGGAGATCTAGGCCTCATATGGAGCCAGTGATCATCAATGGAGAATGTGTGGAGCAGGTTAAGACCTACAAGTATCTGGGAGTACAGTTAGACGAGAAGCTAGACTGGACTGCCAACACAGATGCCTTGTGCAGGAAGGCACAGAGTCGACTGTACTTCCTTAGAAGGTTGGCGTCATTCAATGTCTGCAGTGAGATGCTGAAGATGTTCTATAGGTCCGTTGTGGAGAACGCCCTCTTCTTTGTGGTGGCGTGTTGGGGAGGAAGCATTAAGAAGAGGGACGCCTCACGTCTTAATAAGCTGGTAAGGAAGGCGGGCTCTGTCGTGGGCAAAGTACTGGAGAGTTTAACATCGGTAGCTGAGCGAAGGGCGCTGAGTAGGCTACGGTCAATTATGGAAAACCCTGAACATCCTCTACATAGCACCATCCAGAGACAGAGAAGCAGTTTCAGCGACAGGTTACTATCGATGCAATGCTCCTCAGACAGGATGAAGAGGTCAATACTCCCCAATGCCATTAGGCTTTACAATTCAACCGCCAGGACTTAAGAACTTTTTTAAAGCTATTATTAATGCTTTTTGAGTTAGTGATTTAGATGTATATCATATTTTTACTGAGTTAAGTATTGTATGTAATTAGTTTTGCTACAACAAGTGTATGGGACATTGGAAAAAAGGTTGAATTTCCCCATGGGGATGAATAAAGTATCTATCTATCTATCTATATATCTATCTATCTAAATTACTATCATCTGGTGGCATTAACATCAGCCATTATGAAATGCTTTGACTGGCTGATTGTGCAGCCTCTCTCCTGACTACATTTCTGGTTCGGATTGAATTGATCCAATGATGATGCACTAGTCTCTGCCATCCACTCTGTCCTGTCCCACCTGGAAAATGGGGTCTCACATTTATACTCCAGTTTGGCATTAAACACCATCGTACCCTAGAAACTGCCCTCTCTGGGTGTCAACACGTCCCTCTGTAACTGGATCCTGGACTCTGAATGAAAGGCCACAGTCAGTCTGTGTGGACAGTAAAGTCTCCAGTCCCATTACACTGAGCACTGGCGCTCCCCAGGTCTGTATGCTCAGCCCGCTGCTGACACATGACTGTGTCACGGGATTCAGCTCAAACCCTGTCAACAGCGGTTGTGGCCTCAGCAACAACGATGATGAGTTGGAGTACAGAGAGGAAGTGGAGAGGGTGGTGGACTGGTGTGAGAACAACAACCCCAGTCTGAAGGGGAGGTAAGGGGATTAGGAAGGGTTCCCCTGTGGCCATTACCCTCAGAAACAAGTACATCTCTACGGACAACACAAAAATACAAATGCAGATGCTGTGGATCAAAGAATACATACACAATGCTGGAAGAACTCGGCAGGACAGGCAGCATCCGTGAGAAAAGAGTAGCCAACATTTTGGGCCGAGACCCTTCATCAGGAATGGGGAGGAAGAGAGGGCCGAAGCCCAGCATCAGACATAGGGGAGGGGGGTAGGGCCTAGAAGTGCCAGGTGGAAAACCAATCAGAGGAAAGATAAAGGGGGGAGGGGGAGGGCATAAGCAACACAGAACTGTAGAGATAAAGGAGCAGAAAGTTGAAAGGGGAGAGAGGCAGAGAGGGACCTGGGATAGGGAAAGGGGGAGGGAGGGGGGAATTACCGGAAATGGAGAATTCAATGTTCATACCACCAGGCTGGAGGCTACTCAGACGGTAGATGAGGTGTTGCTCCTCCAACCTGAGTTTGGCCTCATCATGGCAGTAGAGGAGGCCATGTATGGACATATCTAGATGGGAGTGAGAGGCTGAGTTGAAGTGGGTGGCAACCGGGAGGTCCTGTCTATTGTGGAGGACGGAGCGTAGGTGCTCGATGAAGCGGTCCCCCAAACTGCGTCGGGTCTCGCCGATGTAGAGGAGGCCGCACCGGATGCAATAGACGACTCCAGCAGACTCGCAGGTGAAGTGTTGCCTCACCTGGAAGGACTGTCTGGGGCCCGGAATGGTGGTAAGGGGGGAGGTGTGGGGACAGGTGGAGCATTTGCGCTTGCACGGATAAGTGCCAGGTGGGAGTTCTGTGGGGAGGGACGTGTGGACCAGGTAGTCGCGGAGGGAACGATCCCTGCAAAAAGCTGAGAGGGGTAGGGAGGGAAAGATGAGCTTGCTGGTGGGGTCCTGTTGAAGGTGGCGGAAGTTGCGGAGGATAATGTGTTGGATCCGGAGGCTGGTGGGGTGGTAGGTGAGGACAAGGGGAACCCTGTCCCTGTTGTGGTGACGGGAGGATGGGTTAAGGGCTGAAGTGCGGGAAGTGGAGGAGATGCGGGTGAGGGCATCTTTGATAACACCTCTATGGATCCTACTTGGGGGGGTGACCCACTGGGGCTTGGCAATACCAGCCCAGTTTGTGGATGATACCAAGATTGGTGAAATTGTGGATAGTGTGGAAGACGTGCAGAGAATACAGTGTGATATAGATCAGTTGCAGATATGGGCTGAGAAGTGGCAGATGGAGCTTAACACAGATAAATGTGAGGTGTTGCACGTTGACAGGGAAAATGCAAGGAGACAGTTCATTGTTAAGGACAACATCATTAGCAGTGTTGCTGAGCAGAGAGATCTTTGGACTCAAGTTCATAGCTCCTTGAAAGTGGCTACACAGTTCAATAAGGTGGTTAAGAAGGCTTATGGAATGCTTGCTCTTATTAGTCGGGGCATTGAGTTCCAAAGTCAAGAGGTTATGTTGCAACTTTATAAAACTCTGGTTGGGCCACATCTGGACTGTTGGAAACCGTTCTGGTCACATCACTACAGGACAGATGTTGAGGCTTTGGAGAGGGTACAGAAGAGGTTTGCCAGGATGCTCCCCGGTTCAGAGGGCATGAGAGGTTGGATAAACTTCGGTTGTCGTCTCTGGAGCGGAGGAGGCTGAGGGGACATCTGATACAGGTTTATAATATTATGAGAGGTGGACTGGACAAGGAGTATCTGTTTCCCAGGGTTGAAATGTCTCATACAGGTATGTATTAAAGGTGAGAGGGGTTAGGTTCAAAGGGGATGTGAGGGGCAAGTTTTTTACTCAGAGAGTGATGGATGCCTGGAATGTGCTGCCTGGTGTGGTGGTAGAGTCAAATACACGAGAGGCTTTTAAGAGATGTTTAGATAGACACATGGATGTGTGGAAGATGTTGGGATATGGACATTCTGTAGGTTGGAGGGATTAGTTTGTCTGATTTGCTTTGTAGCTGGATCGGCACAACATTATGGGCTGAAGGAACTGTTCCTGTGCTTTACTGTTCTATGTTTTATGTCTGTGTCCTTGAGTGGCCCAGTTAGAGTCCTGACCTTCACTCGATCGAACATCTCTGGCAAGCCATCAATAAAGCTGTCTACCGTCACTTCCCAACTAATCCGGCACAGTTTGAGCAAATTTACAGGAGTTAATGGGCAAATCCCATTCCCTGACGTTGTTCAAAGCAAATAAAGACTTATCTGAAAAGACTATTGGCTGTGAGAGGTGGTTCAGTTAAGTACTGAGCAAATGGGATGAATATTTAGACTAATGACGTTTCAGTTTTTGAATTTTTAGTTTCACCATACTTTACAATTTTTCCTGTTTTTTGGTTCCATGGTGAAAGAAGGAGCACGTGATTCACAAATAAAAATGTTCAGTTAAATTAATCAGTATCCCTTGTTGCAATACACATTAAGGTGAACAAGGTGTTGGGATCAGTTTAGTATTGAGGTGAGTGAAGTTATCCTCACTGGATCAGCAGCCTAATGATTGAAGGGTAATAACTGTGCTTGACCTGGTGGTGTGAGACCCAAGGCTCCTGTACCTCCTGCCCAATGGAAGCAGTGAGAAGAGAGCACGGACTGGATGGGGGTCACTGATGATGGATGCAGCTTTCTTCTGTCAATGACCTTCTAGATGTGCTCAATGGTGGGGAGGCCAGTTTCACTGTTGTCTGACTCTGTGACTCACACCCACTCTCTCTCTCCCCCCTCACCTCAACTGTCTTTCACTTTCTTCCTCTCCACTTTCCCCACCCCCCAACCCCTCACATTGTGCCAATGCCTCTTGCTTTGACCTGTGACCTTTCACCAAATGTGAGCTGTGTCTCTGATGTGAAAACCCCTCTGTTCTCAGTCTGTTTGCATCCGGTGGCAAACAGGAGAACAGAACAGGGCAGAATTAACCAGAGGGATGTTCCTATTGGAACTGTAATGGCCACAGAAGCAGAGTGAATAATCTGGAATGTTTTGCAGAGAAACTGAATATTCAGCCCCACAAACTACATGACATCTCTCTGACCCTCTCTTACCTCACCCCCCCCTCCCCACCCCCCACCTTTCTGTCTCACTCTCCGAATCAGCTCAGCAGCTAGGAACTCGTCTCAGTTCTGTTAGTGGGTGAATTTGCATCTGTGGCTTTCAACACGTGACACCTGCGTGTGTGAAATGAACAGTCCATTGTTCTCAATCTGTGTGTTTTTTGTTGCCTTTGATTTCCTGTTGTTTGCCTCCCACCCTTCAGAAAGAGTGGAGTGACATTTACAATTTTCCATTCCTCCCAAACCATCCCAGAATCTAGTGATTGTTGAAAGATCACTACTGATGCCTCCACAATCATTTCAGCCACCTCTTTCAGAACCCTGGGGTGTAGTCCATCTGGTCCAGGTGACTTATCGATTTTCAGACCTTTCACCAACCCAAGCACCTTCTCCTTAGTAATAGCAACTACACTCACTTCTGCACCCTGACACTCGAATTTCTGGCAGACTGATGGTGTCTTTCACAGTGAAGACAAATACAAAATATTTATTAAGTTTCTCCACCTTCCTTAATACTGCATTATGACCTCTCCAGTGTCATTTTCCACTTCTCTCTATTTTACTTTTTGCATACCTGAAAAACCTTTTGTTTTCTTCTTTTAAATTACTGGCTAATTAACCTTCACATTCCATCTTTTCTCATTATTGCTTTTTTATAGCCTTCATTTACTTTTTAAAACCCTCCAGCTTCCCACTAATTATTGATTTACTGTATGCCCTTGCTTTCGAATCTATGCTGTCATTGACTTCCCTTTACAGCCACAGTTGCCTCATCTTCCCTTTGCAATATTTCTTCATCTTTGGTATTTATCTATCCTGCATTTCCAAATTACTCCCAGAAACTCCAGACATTGCTGCTCTGCCATCATCCCTACTAATGTCTGCTTCCAATCAACTTTGGCCAGCTCCTCTCTCATGCCTCTGTAGTTCCCTTTACCCCACTGTAATACTGATACATCTGATTTTAGCTTCTCCCTCTCAAACTGCAGGGTGAATTCTATCATATCATGATCACTGCATCATTACAGAACACCAAATCCAGACTTGTCTTTTCCCTGGTGGGTTCAACCATGAGCTGCTTTAAAAAGTCATCTCATAGGCATTCTACAAATTCCTTCTTTTGGGATCCAATACCAACATGATTTTCCCAATCTACCTGCAAATTGAAATCCCCATGGTTATCATTACATTGTCCTTTTTACATGCCCTTTCTACCCCCTGTTGCAATTTGTAGTCTACATCCTAGTTACTGTTCTGAGGCCTGTGTAAACTGAATTGGAATTGACCTTACAACTTACAACCTTTATATACAGGAGTAAAAGTCTTATGTAGGGCTCTCAGTACCAGTAACTGCGGTGTTAACTGTTCAGGCTAACTAAATGGCTTCTTTGAATTATTATAATGAAATAGCTTCTCTGTAATGTTACTTATTGCTGTAATGGGTTTCTGTATCTGGAATAGAAACATAGAAAATAGGTGCAGGGCAGGCCATTCGGCCCTTCAAACTTGCACTGCCATTCAGTATGATCATGGCTGATCATCCAACTCAGAACTCTGTACCTGCTTTCTCTCCATACCCCCTGGTCCCTTTATCCACAAGGGCCATATCTAACTCCCTTTTAAATATAGACAATGAACTGGCCTCAACTGTTTCCTGTGGCAGAGAATTCCACAGATTCACCACTCTTTGTGTGAAGTTTTTCCTCATCTCGGTCCTAAAAGGCTTCCCCTTTATCCTTAAACTGTGACCCCTCGTTCGGGACTTCCCCAACATTGGAAACAATATTCCTGCACCTAGCCTGTCCAATCCCTTTAGAATTTTATACGTTTCAATAAGATCCCCACTCAATCTTCTAAATTCCAGCAAGTATAAGCCTAGTCGATCCAGTCTTTCTTCATATGAAAGTCCTGCCATCCCAGGAATCAATCTGCTGAACCTTCTCTGTACTCCCTCTATGGCAAGAATGTCTTTCCTCAGATTAGGGGACCAAAACTGCACACAATACTCCAGGTGTGGTCTCACCTTGTACAACTGCAGTAGAACCTCCCTGCTCCTGTATTCGAATCCTCTTGCTATGAATGCCAACATACCATTCGCCTTCATCACCACCTGCTGTACCTGCATGCCCACTTTCAATGACTGGCGTACAATGACACCCATGTCTCATTGCACCTCCCCTTTTCCTAATCAGCCACCATTCAGATAATAATCTGTTTTCCTATTCTTGCCACCAAAGTGGATAACCTCACATTTATCCATAATAAATTGCATCTGCCATGAATTTGCCCACTCACCTGATCTATCCAAGTCACCCTGCATCCTCTTAGCATCCTCCTCACAGCTAACACTGCCACCCAGCTTCGTGTCATCTGCAAACTTGGAGATGCTGCATTTAAGTCCCTCGTCTAAATCATTAATGTATATTGTAAGCAACTGGGGTCCCAGTGCTGAGCCTTGCGGTACCCCACTAGTCACTGCCTGACATTCTGAAAAGGTCCAGTTTATTCCCACTCTTTGCTTCCTGTCTGCCAACCAATTCTCTATCCACATCAATACCATACCCCCAATAACGTGTGCGTTAAGTTTGCACACTAATCTCCTGTGTGGGACCTTGTCAAAAGCCTTTTGAAAATGCAAATATACCACATCCACTGGTTCTCCCCTATCCACTCTACTAGTTACATCCTCAAAAAAATCTATAAGATTCATCAGACATGATTTTGCTTTCACAAATCCATGCTGACTTTGTCCAATGATTTCATTGCTTTCCAAATGTGCCATTATCACATCTTTGATAACCGACTCCAGCATTTTCCCCAGCACCGATGTCAGGTTAACCGGTCTATAATTCCCCGGTTTCTCTCTCCCTCCTTTTTAAAAAAGTGGGTTACATTAGCCACCCTCCAATCCTCAGGAACTAATCCAGAATCTAAAGAGTTTTGAAAAATTATCACTAATGCATCCACTATTTCTTGGGCTACTTCCTTAAACACTCTGGGATGCAGACCATCTGGCCCTAGGGATTTATCTGCCTTTAATCCCTTCAATTTACCTAACACCACTTCCCTACTAACATGTATTTCCCTCAGTTCCTCCATCTCACTAGACCCTCGGTCCCCTACTATTTCCAGAAGATTATTTATGTCCTCCTTAGTGAAGACAGAAACAAAGTAGCTATTCAATTGGTCTGCCATGTCCTTGCTCCCCATGATCAATTCGCCTGTTTCTGACTGTAATGGACCTACATTTGTCTATACCAATCCTTTTCTTTTTACATAGCTATGAAAGCTTTTACAGTCAGTTTTTATGTTCCCTGCCAGCTTTCTCTCATAATCTTTTTTCCCGTTCCTAATTAAGCCCTTTGTCCTCCTCTGCTGGTCTCTGAATTTCTCCCAGTCTTCAGGTGTGCCGCTTTTTCTGGCTAATTTGTATGTTTCTGCTTTGAAATTGATACTATCCCTAATTTTCCTTGTCAGCCACGGGTGCACTACCTTCCCTGGTTTATTCTTTTGCAAACTGGGATGAACAATTGTTGTAGTTCATCCATGCGATCTTTAAATGCTTGCCATTGCATATCCACCGTCAACCCTTTAAGTATCATTTGCCACTCTATCTCAGCTAATTCACGTCTCATACCTTCAAAGTTACCCTTCTTTAAGTTCAGAACCCTTGTTTCTGAATTAACTATATCACTCTCCATCTTAATGAAGAGTTCCACCATATGATGGTCACTCTTACCCAAGGGGCCTCGCATGACAAGATTGCTAACTAACCCTTCCTCATTGGTCAATACCTAATTGAGAATGGCCTGCTCTCTAGTTGGTTCCTCAACATGTTGGTTCAGAAAACCATCCCGCATACATTCCAAGAAATCCTCTTCCTCAGCACTCTTACCAATTTGGTTCACCCAATTTTTATGTAGATTGAAGTCACCCATTATAACTACTGTTCCTTTATTGCACGCATTTCTAATTTCCTGTTTAATGCCATCCCCAACCTCACTACTACTGTTAGGTGCCCTGTACACAACTCCCACCAGCATTTTCTGCCCCTTAGTGTTATGCAGCTCTACCCATATCGATTCCACATCCTCCAGGCTAATGCCCTTCCTTTCTATTGTGTTAATCTCCTTTCTAACCAGCAACACTACCCCACCTCCTTTTCTTTCCTGTCTATCCCTCCTGAATATTGAATATCCCTGGATGTTGAGTTCCCATCCGTGGTCACCCTGGAGCCATGTCTCTGTTATCCCAACTATATCATATTCATTAATAACTACCTGCACATTCAATTCATCCACCTTGTTACGAATGCTCCTTGCATTGACACACAAAGCCTTCAGGCTTGTTTCTGCAACACTCTGAGCCCTTATACAATTATGTTGAAAAGTGGCCCTTTTTGATTTTTGCCCTAGATTTGCTTGCCTGCCACTTTTACTTTTCACCTTACGACTTTTTGCTTCTACCCTCATTTTACACCCCTCTGTCTCTCTGCACTTGTTCCCACCCCCCTGCCTCATTAGTTTAAATCCTCCTGAACAGCAGTAGCAAACGCTCCCCCAGGACATTGGTTCCAGTCCAGCCCAGTCCAGAATGTTTGGGTTATAACTGTAGCTAAGGGGGGAACTAGCCAATGGAGAATTGTTATACTATCTTGTAACTGTGAGCTGAGCAGGAGTTCACGGTCTTTTCTCGGGAGGTGAGCGAGGAGGATGACGTGTGAGGAGTGGACAGCAGTTTCAGGGCAGCGGATACTGGACGTCGGCGGTTCGGACGGTGGCCGAAGGCTCGGAAGGTCGTTGTGGATGGAACCGGAGGCGTGAGCTCCAATGTATTAAAATATTATGTGCACAAACTGATAAACTTACTGATTTGGTGTTATTAGGTTATCTGTTTCTACTAACCCATCACTAGGAAATAACTATAAAGTTGTAATTATTTACTCGCCTTTGGTGTATTGTCTGATATTTGTGTTGCGGGTGTGTATTGGCGGGGGGGGGGGCACTACACCGTATTTACACCAAAGTACTGCACTATTGGCAGGGCGACGGCGGTTCACCCTAGGCGAACGGGGGTAAATTGGGGGCACAGATGCTACACTTATGTTACGTCTCTATCGAAATGTGCAATTTATACTAATTTATAATAAATATTTTGTACACCAGGACAGTCAATATAACATAGAAATACAGTTGTATCAGTGTGAATTAATCAGTCTGATGGCCTGGTGGAAGAAGCTGTCCCGGAGCCTATTGGTTCTGGCTTTTATGCTGCTGTACCATTTCCCGGATGGTAGCAGCTGGAACATTTTGTAGTTGGGGTGACTCGGGTCCCCAATGATCCTTCAGGCCCTTTTTATACACATGTCTTTGTAAATGTCCTGAATAGTGGGAAGTTCACATTTACAAATGAGCTGGGCTGTCCACACCACTCTCTGCAGAGTCCTGCGATTGAGGGAAGTACAGTTCCCATACCAGGCAGTCCTGCAGCCAGTCAGGATGCTCTCAATTGGGCCCCTAATGATTTGGGGGCCAAAACCAAACTTCTGCAACCGTCTGAGGTGAAAGAGGCACTATTGTGCTTTTCCCACCACACAGCTGGTATGTACAGACCACGTGAGATCCTCAGTGATGTTTATGCGGAGGAACTTAAGGCTGTTCACCCTCTCAAGCCCAGATCCATTGATGTCAATAGGGGCTAGCCTGTCTCCATTCCTCCTGTAGTCCACAACCAGCTCCTTTGTTTTTTAATGACATTGAAGGAGAGGTTGTTTTCTTGACACCACTGTGTCAGTGTGATACAACTCTCATCAGGAATTCTTTTAGTCATGCAGATTCTGAATTTTACTCACAAGGATTCTAAATATTCTCAGTCCTATGCCAACTCCCTCTCAGAATTCAATTCCCACCCCAACCCTTCTGCTTACCCTCCTATCCATTCAATACAAAGTGCATGTTAAACTCCCAACCATGACTCAGTGATGCCCACAATGTCATACCTGAGCATTAAAAGATAACACGTTCAGTGCTGTATTCATCACACCGTCACCGACCTCATCGACTCTGGGATCTCCCATCCAATGCCACCAACTTCATAGTTCCCAAAACCTGCACCCACTGTTTCAACCTCCCACCCAAGATCCACAAACCTGACTGTCCAGTTAGACCCAGTGTTTCAGCCTGCTCCTACCCCACTGAACATACATCTGCATACCTCCACTGTTTTATTCCCCCTTGTTCAGTCCCTTCCTACCTACATCCGTCACACCATGCGCTCTTGATCATTTCAATTTCTTTAAGCTTCCTGGTCCTGATCGTCTCATTTTTACTATGGATGTCCAGACCCGATATACTTCCATTCCCCATCAGGTGGGCATTAAAGCTCTCTGCTCCCTTCAGAACAACAGAGTCAACCAGTTACCCTCTACCACCACTCTCCTCCATCTGATGGAACTGGTCCTCATTCTCAATAATTTCTCCTTCAGTTCCTCCCACTACCTTCAAACCAAAGGTGTAGCCAATGGCACTCACATGGGTCCAGGTGTGCTTCCCTTTTTGTCGGCTACATTTAACAGTTCCTGTTCAAAGCGTACACAAGTATTGCTCCCCAACTCTTCCTACACTACATCGATGACCCATTGGTGATGATTACTCGCCTTTGGTGTATTGTCTGATATTTGTGTTGCGAGTGTGTACTGTGGGGGGGGGGGCATTACACTGTATTTACACCAAAGGATTGCACTGTTAGCGGGACGACAGCGGTTCACCCTAGGCGAACGGGGGCAAATTGGGGGCACAGATGCTACACTTGCAAGCAGAACAAGAGCTACAACTGCCCTTACACCTCCTCCCTCACTACCATTCAGGGCCCCAAACAGTCCTTCCAGGTGAGCTGACACCTCACCTGTGAGTCTGTTGGGGCATCTACTGTATCCGGTGCTCCTGGTGTGGCCTCCTGTATATCACAGAGACCCAATGAAAATTGGGAGATCGCTTCACCGAGCACCTACGATCCATCTGCCAGAAAAAGCAGGATTTCCCAGTGGCCACCCATTTCAATTCTGCTTCCCATTCCCATTCCAACATGTCAGTCCATGGCCTCCTCTACTGTCGTGATGAGGTCACACTCAGGTTGTAGTAGGAACATCTGTCTGGGTAGCATCCAACCAGTTGGCATGAACATCGATTTCTCGAGCTTCTGGTAATTGCCCCCACCCCCCATCACCATTCCCTCTTTCACCTCATCTCCTGAGCTGCCCATCACCTGCCTCAGGTGCTCCTACCCCTTCCCTTTCTCCCATGGTCTTCTACCCTCTAACAGATTCCCCCTTCTCCAGAATGAGTGGTCATCTTATAGAGGGGTAGACAATCATGAGGGACATACACTCAGTGGTGGAGGGGTCTCGGGAGGTAATTCTAGAGCAGAGGGTCATGGTGGACAGTGTTGTAGAGATTAATTCAGGATAATAGGGGCAGGGATGGGACAGCAGTGATATCTCAGTGGGGAGTGAGACCAGAGGAAATGTTCACCCTCCCAGTCACAGCTCCATCTCTCACCTCAGCCTGGTTTCCATCTGTTGTTCAATGTTCCCTTGTGGCTCCTCACCAGACGTTGCCTCTGCCTCTGACACGGAGAGTCCATCGCTCTCAGTCTGACACCTTCCTGTAACAGACCCGTCATCAGTGAACTCTGACCATTGGGACTCTGCCCACCTCAGACTCGTCCCTCACCCTCGGGAGCTCCCTCTCAACACACCGTCCCTCACCCTCGGGAGCTCCCTCTCAACACACAGTCCCTCACCCTAGGGAGCTCCCTCTCAACACACCGTCCCTCACCCTCAGGAGAGCCCTCACACCGACTACCCCGCTACCTCAGGAGCTCCCTCAGGTCCGGCCCTCACACCAGACCGTACCCGTACCTCAGAAGCTCCCTCAAGTCAGTCCCTCAAACCCAGCCATCTCTCACCCTATGGAGATCCCTCAAGTCAGATGGTCCCTCGATCTCAGGAGCTCCATTGGATCCATCCCTCACTGGACCTCAATCCATCCCACTACCTCAGGAGAACTTTCAGCCCAACCCCAGAGCTGTTTCAGCTGAGACCGTCCCCTTACCTCATGAGTTCCCTCAGCCTAGAGTGTTCCCTCAGCTCAGACTCATGGTCCCATGGTCTAAGACCCACCTCAGCTTCAGCTCCTCCCTCACTGAGACGCTACCTCACTCTCAGACCCTCCCTCATCTACACCTTCCTCATCAAGACAGCTCAACCTCAGATCCCCTCTCACTAAGACACTCGCTCACCCTCAGACCCCCTCTCACTAAGACACTCGCTCACCCTCAGATCCCCTCTCACTAAGACACTCGCTCAACCTCAGACCCCCTCTCACTAAGACACTCGCTCACCCTCAGAACCTCTCTCACTAAGACACTCGCTCACCCTCAGACCCCCTCTCACTAAGACACTCGCTCACCCTCAGACCCCCTCTCACTAAGACTCGCTCACCCTCAGACCCCCTCTCACTAAGACACTCGCTCAACCTCAGACCCCCTCTCACTAAGACACTCGCTCACCCTCATACCCCCTCTCACTAAGACACTCGCTCACCCTCAGATCCCCTCTCACTAAGACACTCGCTCACCCTCAGACCCCCTCTCACTAAGACACTCGCTCACCCTCAGACCCCCTCTCACTAAGACACTCGCTCACCCTCAGATCACCTCTCACTAAGACACTCGCTCACCCTCAGACCCCCTCTCACTAAGACACTCGCTCACCCTCAGACCCCCTCTCACTAAGACACTCGCTCAACCTCAGACCCCCTCTCACTAAGACACTCGCTCACCCTCAGACCCCCTCTCACTAAGACACTCGCTCACCCTCAGACCCCCTCTCACTAAGACTCGCTCACCCTCAGACCCCCTCTCACTAAGACACTCGCTCAACCTCAGACCCCCTCTCACTAAGACACTCGCTCACCCTCATACCCCCTCTCACTAAGACACTCGCTCACCCTCAGATCCCCTCTCACTAAGACACTCGCTCACCCTCAGACCCCCTCTCACTAAGACACTCGCTCACCCTCAGACCCCCTCTCACTAAGACACTCGCTCACCCTCAGATCACCTCTCACTAAGACACTCGCTCACCCTCAGACCCTCTCTCACTAAGACACTCGCTCACCCTCAGACCCCCACTCACTAAGACACTCGCTCACCCTCAGACCCCCTCTCACTAAGACTCGCTCACCCTCAGACCCCCTCTCACTAAGACACTCGCTCAACCTCAGACCCCCTCTCACTAAGACACTCGCTCACCCTCATACCCCCTCTCACTAAGACACTCGCTCACCCTCAGATCCCCTCTCACTAAGACACTCGCTCACCCTCAGACCCCCTCTCACTAAGACACTCGCTCACCCTCAGACCCCCTCTCACTAAGACACTTGCTCACCCTCAGACCCCCTCTCACTAAGACACTCGCTCACCCTCAGATCACCTCTCACTAAGACACTCGCTCACCCTCAGACCCCCTCTCACTAAGACACTCGCTCACCCTCAGACCCCCTCTCACTAAGACACTCGCTCAAACTCAGACCCCCTCTCACTAAGACACTCGCTCACCCTCAGACCCCCTCTCACTAAGACACTCGCTCACCCTCAGACCCCCTCTCACTAAGACTCGCTCACCCTCAGACCCCCTCTCACTAAGACACTCGCTCAACCTCAGACCCCCTCTCACTAAGACACTCGCTCACCCTCATACCCCCTCTCACTAAGACACTCGCTCACCCTCAGATCCCCTCTCACTAAGACACTCGCTCACCCTCAGACCCCCTCTCACTAAGACACTCGCTCACCCTCAGACCCCCTCTCACTAAGACACTCGCTCACCCTCAGACCCCCTCTCACTAAGACACTCGCTCACCCTCAGACCCCCTCTCACTAAGACATTCGCTCACCCTCAGACCCCCTCTCACTAAGACACTCGCTCACCCTCAGACCCCCTCTCACTAAGACACTCGCTCACCCTCAGATCCCCTCTCACTAAGACACTCGCTCACCCTCAGACCCCCTCTCACTAAGACACTCGCTCACCCTCAGATCCCCTCTCACTAAGACACTCGCTCACCCTCAGATCCCCTCTCACTAAGACACTCGCTCACCCTCAGACCCCCTCTCACTAAGACACTCGCTCACCCTCAGATCCCCTCTCACTAAGACACTCGCTCACCCTCAGCCCCCCTCTCACTAAGACACTCGCTCACCCTCAGATCCCCTCTCACTAAGACTCTCGCTCACCCTCAGACCCCCTCTCACTAAGACACTCGCTCACCCTCAGATCCCCTCTCACTAAGACTCTCGCTCACCCTCAGACCCCCTCTCACTAAGACACTTGCTCACCCTCAGATCCCCTCTCACTAAGACTCTCGCTCACCCTCAGATCCACTCTCACTAAGACTCGCTCACCCTCAGAACCCCTCTCACTAAGACACTCGCTCACCCTCAGATCCCCTCTCACTAAGACACTCGCTCACCCTCAGATCCCCTCTCACTAAGACACTCGCTCACCCTCAGATCCCCTCTCACTGACTCGCTCACCCTCAGACCCCCTCTCACTAAGACACTCGCTCACCCTCAGACCCCCTCTCACTAAGACACTCGCTCACCCTCAGATCCCCTCTCACTAAGACACTCGCTCACCCTCAGATCCCCTCTCACTAAGACACTCGCTCACCCTCAGACCCCCTCTCACTAAGACACTCGCTCACCCTCAGACCCCCTCTCACTAAGACTCGCTCACCCTCAGACCCCCTCTCACTAAGACACTCGCTCAACCTCAGACCCCCTCTCACTAAGACACTCGCTCACCCTCAGACCCCCTCTCACTAAGACACTCGCTCACCCTCAGATCCCCTCTCACTAAGACACTCGCTCACCCTCAGACCCCCTCTCACTAAGACACTCGCTCACCCTCAGACCCCCTCTCACTAAGACACTCGCTCACCCTCAGATCCCCTCTCACTAAGACACTCGCTCACCCTCAGACCCAATCTCACTAAGACTCGCTCACCCTTAGACCCCCTCTCACTAAGACACTTGCTCACCCTCAGATCCCCTCTCACTAAGACACTCGCTCACCCTCAGACCCCCTCTCACTAAGACACTCGCTCACCCTCAGACCCCCTCTCACTAAGACTCTCGCTCACCCTCAGACCCCCTCTCACTAAGACACTCGCTCACCCTCAGACCCCCTCTCACTAAGACTCTCGCTCACCCTCAGACCCCCTCTCACTAAGACACTCGCTCACCCTCAGATCCCCTCTCACTGAGACACTCGCTCACCCTCAGACCCCCTCTCACTAAGACACTCGCTCACCCTCAGACGCTGCTCATCTTCATTCCCTCTGTCACTGAAACCCTTATCACCATCAGACCCTCCCTGAGATCCTCCTAACCATCAGACCCTTGTCATCCTCATTCCCTCACTCACTAACAACCTCAGTACCTCTTACCCTCAGACATTCCTTCAGCAAGACCCTCCTCACCATCATTCCCTCCCTCACTGACACTCTCAGACCCTCCCTCGCCGAGACCCCTCACCCTCAGACCCTCCCGCGCCGAGACCCTCCTCACCCTCAGACACTCCCTCGGCGAGATCCTCCTCACCCTCAGCCCCTCCATCGCCGAGACCCTCCTCGCCCTCACGGGCCTCGGGTAGATCAATCGACCAATGACGGACGGAGGGAGGTGGGGCTAGCAGGACTGACGGACTAACCGACCAATAAAGAAGCGAGGAAGGTGGGGCTCGCGCTGGGGGAAAACGAACCGACCAGAGGCGGAGGGAGGAGCTCGCGAGCCGACGGTTTACCTGAACAAAGACGGAGCTCGGGGGTGGGCGGAGTTACCTGAGCAGTGACGTAGGGCGAAGTGCGCGTGGCAGCAGGTGAATTGACCAATGACAGGACGGAAGGTGCGGATCGCTGCGGAGGGGAAATTAACTGAACTGTGAACTCAGCCCAGTGTCCAACACTGACACATTGCTGGTGTGGGGGGATTTACCCTGTGGACGGTCCCTCTCTCACCCTCTCTGTCCATTATATTCCTGTGAACTCAGCCCAGTGTCCAACACTGACACATTGCTGGTGTGGGGGGATTTACCCTGTGGACGGTCCCTCTCTCACCCTCTCTGTCCATTATATTCCTGTAAACTCAGCCCAGTGTCCAGCACTGACACATTGCTGGTGTGGGGGGTTTTACCCTGTGGACGGTCCCTCTCTCACCCTCTCTGTCCATTATATTCCTGTGAACTCAGCCCAGTGTCCAACACTGACACATTGCTGGTGTGGGGGGATTTACCCTGTGGACGGTCCCTCTCTCACCCTCTCTGTCCATTATATTCCCAACATCTCTCAGGCTCGTTCCACTGACCTTTCTCTTTGTTTCCTTTGTCACGTTCCCCGTGACCGGGTTACCAAACCAGCAGAAATGGAATCATACGTTGGAGTCTGGTATTACTGTAACTAAAAGTGTTTATTAGTAAACTAAGTAATACAGTACTATAAAAATGCAAATATATAAAACAGTTTAGCAACGATATGTTCAGAAGTGTAGAAATAGGAATCAAAACCAAGCTCTATCGAAGTCTAGGGGTAAATGAATAGTTTTAAGATGATGCAGAGTTCAGTTCAGTTTAGTTTGAGTTGAGGTAGTTGCTGTTGTACCGTTGGAGAGAGAGAGAGAGAGAGCGAGAGGTGATTCAGTTGCAGGCAAACCATCCCTTGTGTTCTTGCCCTGTTGTGGTCACCGACTGTGACCCCTCCGTACCAGGCCAGACCGTTCTTCAGTGGTAAGCCTGTCACCCAGGCGAGGCTGGACACACACACAAGCCCCCACCGGTCTGCCTTCACACACTGTGAGCCTCTGATCGATTCCCCCGAATCGATCCTCCAAGCCCCCACCTTCATGTGGGGGTGCACAATGCTCTTTCAGAGTCCTGTGGTGTGTCTGCTTGCGTCTCAGCAGACTTGCTTTTTATCTCCCCTGCCGGGGTACTAGCCATCCATCAACAGTTCATGTCCATCACCTGGTCCCGCCTTGCTGTCTCAGCAGGAATCCACACGAGCAGGCAAAGAAAAGTGTCCTTGGAGTGAAGAAAACAATTATCAAAGAAGCCATAATACTAAATCATCCCTCTCACTCTCATTATCGGCATCCGCAGCAGGATGCCTCCCCCCTCTTCTTCTCTCTCTCTCGTTAGCAGCATAGTTCACGGGGGGGGGTGTCAACTCTGGACCCCTTCTCAGCCTGGTTTGCTCATCACACATCACACCTTGTTTCCAGTTGCAGATTAATTTGCATCAGTGAGCTAACAACGGAGTTTACCAGCCCCTTTAGAGTTAAACGTCCTTTGTTTTCAGTTTGTGTACTTCCTGATAGACACAGGACAGGAGGAGGCAGCAGAGTTATGTACAAGAGAGTCTGAAGATACTGGAAATTCAGAATTCATTCAGCCATCTTGTTCCTATGTTAATTGGTTCACTGAATATTGCGGCCCAAGGTCCTTCCCTTGCTGAACTGTTCAGTGTTCTGTTCTCTCTCTCTCTCTCTCTCTCTCTCTCTCTCTCTCTCTCACTCTCTCTCACTCTCTCACACTCTCTCACACTCTCTCACACTCTCTCACACTCTCTCACACACACACACAGAGACAGAGACACAGACACACACACACACTCACACACACACACACACACACACACACACACACGCACACACACACACACACACACACACACACACACACACACAATCAATGGAGGGTGTCCTCCTCTGACTTCCTCCCCTCTCCAATTTAATTCCCCTTCTCCAGCCCTGTATCTCTTTCACATATCAACTTCCCAGCTCTTTACTTCACCCCTCCCCCTCACCGATCACCTTGTGTTTCTCCCTCCCCTCCCCCTCCTTTTAACTCTATCTTTTTTCTCCCATCCTGCTGAAGGGTCTCGGCCTGAAACGTCGACTGTACTCTTTTCTGTAGATGCTGCCTGTCCTGCTGAGTTCCTCCAGCATTTGGTGTGCCGCTGTGTCCAGTCCAGAACAATCACATATTTATTTGGTTGCCGAGAGCAACACGCACAGAGAATCAGAGAAACACAATCACAGAGTCATGAAGTCAAACTTCACGAAAACGGCCCCGCTGGACCCAACTCGCTGAAGCAGAAAAAGATTCCCACCTAATCCAGTCCAATTTGGCGAGGCTTCTCCCATTTTCCTCTGAACCTTCCCCACTCATGTTGCTGATGTCCCAGTCTCACCCGTTTCCTACGGCAGCTCAGTCCATCCCCTGATCACCCTCTGGTTGGAAACGGTGTCCCTCTGGTTCTTACTAATCTCTCCCTAACCCCACCCCTGACCATCCACCTCAAACCGATGCCCTCTGGTTCCTGATTTCACAACACTGAGACAAATACTGTGTGCATCGATCCTGTCTGTACGCCTCATTATTTTATACACCTCTATAGAATCACAGCTCACTCTACTCTGATCCAATGAATAAAGTTCCAAGCTCCATCAACTCTCTCCATAACTCAGTCCCTCGGATCCTGGCAAAATTCTCCTCAATGTCTCTCCAACTTTACAGCGTAATGGCATATTATCCACCGCAACATTTCAAATGTGGCCTCACCAATATCTTGTCCAACTGCAGCATGTCATCCCAACGACAGAACCCTGCACCCTGTCTGATGATATTCAGCGATCCCAAAGCTTCCTCATCACCTCTCGACATGTGACACCTCTTTCAGGATATCGTCTTCCTGTTGTACAATGTTCCTCTCTCCTACAACACTCACCGGGGCCTAACCTTTGATTGTGAAAGTCCTGGCCACACTTTTCTTCCCAAAATGTAACCCCAGCTCTTCTCTGAAATAAACTCAATTGCCCATTCCTCGTCCCTCTGATAAAAACTGATCCAAATTGCTCTGTCAGTCATGATAATTGTCTTGATTGTTAACGACACCCACTGTTTCAGTGTCATCTTCAAATTTACAAACATGTCCATTCTCATTGAAATCACTGATACCGGGAACAAATATTGATTGTCCCAGAACAGACTCCCGAGGCAAACAACTATTGATGGGCTTTCAATCAGAAGCCTAACGTTTCACCGTCACCCACGGCTTCCTACCATCAAGCCAACTGTGCTCACAGTCAGCGAGCTCTCCCTGCATTCCGAGTGATCCAACTTTCCACAGCAGCCACCATGTGGGAGCTTATCAAAGACCTTACTGAAGTCCCTGTAGACTACGTCCGCCGCACTGCTCTCACCCACAGTCTTGTTTAAATCCTCATCAGACAAGTAAATTGGTGAGACTTGATCTTCCACGCACAAATCCGTACGGACAATCCCCAGTCCGACCGTGTCTTTCCAAATCCGTGTGCATGTGATCCCTCAGAAGCCCCTCTGGTAATTTCTGACTTTATGGTGATTGGTCCGTGGTGCCCAGATTTTACCTGGCAACCCTTCACAAATAAATGCACAACATTAGACATCCTCCTGTCCTCTGGCACTTCGCCGGTCACTATCATGAAGCATTTGTCTCAAAGAGAACTCCCATAATATTCCCTCTGGCTTCCCCGGTATATTATTGGACACAGGTGATCAGACCCAGGAGATTCAACTGAGTTCACGCACTTTAAGACATCCAGTAGCCCCTCTGCTGAAGCACTTCCCCGCACACTTTTCTTCTCAGAATGAACCTGTTGTTGTCAGAATTTCACACGGTGACGAGGAGGCGTACAGGACTGGAATAGATAGGCAGGTCAAGAGATGTCGCCACAACCTTCTACTCAACGTCGGAATGACCAAGTCCAAGGAATTGATTCTGGACTTCATGAAGGTGAAGTCGAACAGACACCAATCCTCGTTGAGTTGATGGTGGTGGGAAGGGGGGAGGGGCTGGTTCAAGTTCCTGGGCATCAACATTTCAAGGGATCTATCGTGGGCCCACCATATTGAGCAAATCTCGACGGAGGTAGCCGATGGCCATAGTTCATTGGCAGTTTGAAGAAACTTCAACCTTACAAAAGACTTGAGCAAATTTCTACAAATTCACGGTGAGATCATTCTGACTGTCTGCATCGCCGCCTGGTATGGATGCACCAATGCCCAGGATCGTAACCTCTAGTGAGCTGTAGATTCAGCCATTTCCATCAAGGGCATCAGCCTTGCTACCCCACCCCACCAGTGAGGACATCTTCTAAAGGTGGTGCCTCAAAAAAGCACATCCGTCATTAAGGACCCTCAGCATCTGGGACATGTCCTCTCCTCATCACCACCACCAGGGAAGAGCCACAGTTGCCTGAAGTTTCTCTCTGTTTCATATTGTCTCTTGATGTACAATTTCTTCAGATTTTCCTGAATTTCTCCTGCCGAATCAATCTCATTCCCCTTTATGCCCTTCTGATTACCTTTCAGAGTACACTCCTACATTGAAGCGGCAATTCCAATTTGTCGAAGATTCACTAAAATAGTTGAAAGGTATAAAAAGACAAACTGAGCCACAATAATGTATTTAAATGAAATACAGATCAATAACGTTGTAACATTCAAAATGATTGTCAATACCATCAAACTTTTCATAGTTGGTAACTTGTTGAAATAGTGAAATCGTTTCATTGTCATTCCCGACCGTTTCTGGCATTTCCAAACCTGAAAGCTTGAAAGTGCAGTGAGCGATACAATTCCGAACTGACTGACTGCTTTTTTGTCCCCAACTATCAGTGACAAAGATCGCAGCTTTTGCAACACAAACACAGGCAACTGACGCTAGTTAGAAACTGATCGGCAACAGTCTCCTGCCACATTTAAGTGGAGAAGTGTCCGAAATAAATGAATCTGTGTGTGTTCGCCTCAGTCCTCACCATAGTATTTTAACTTTATGAGGTTCTCCACCAACATCCCATCCCATAAGGAAAGTTGAATGGACAATAATCACAAATAAACCATTGGTATGTATGATTTCAAATAACGACCAGATGGGAGATGGGGAACAGAGATCTATGATGTCAACGTGTCAATCTTTCCCTCAATGTCAGCAAAACACAATAGCTAGTTATTGACCAGGAAGTGGGACAGGGACACCCGCCAGTGTGTGCATCAGTGATGCTGAGGTAGAGATGACTGTCTGCTTTGACTTCCCAAGTGCACAAATCACCAATAGCTTGTCCTGGTCCAACCACATCGACACCGTGTCCAAGAAAGCACACGGACATTTCTACCTCCTCAGAAAGTGAAGGAAATCCTGCACGGTTCTACTAACCTGTAGAAAGTTTTATAACTGGGCCATAAGAATCATCCTGTCCTGGTATTGTATGGCTGGGGACCTGCCCAGGATCACAAGAAATTCCAGACAATTGTGAACACAGCCCAGTCTGTAATGAAAACCAAGCCTCCCTTCCAATGGGCTCTGTGCACACGTCCAGCTGCCTTGGGAAACCTAGTTTATTGATCAAAGTGCATTCACATCCCAGTCAGTCTCTGTTCTCTGTCTTTCCACCGGGCAGTAAGTACAAAAACTCAACAACACACAAGACCAAGGTCATGGACTGCTTCTACCCCCTGTAATAGAACATCTGAAGGGGGGTCCTTTATGATAGAGTTGGACCTTTGGATCTCATCATTGACCTCGGCGTGACCCTGGAAACTTATATTCTACCTGTGGTGCACATTCTGTACAACTGTGACTGTGGTGTTATCTACAACATTCTGTTGCTGCTTTCCCCGTGGGACCAAACTGATGTATTTATGCTTTCAGATTATCTGAATGATGACATGCTAAACAAATCTTTTCACTCTATTGAGTTTTATTTAGATTTCTCAGCTCAAGCTGCTAAAACCTGAGGTATGGCAGAGCCAAGCACACTCACTTCTCAAATGTCAGGAACTTTCAGATTATTCTGGTTGTGTTTAGTGTTCTGGCTTTCTGAAGATTTAAATAAATATTACTGTGTAGACCTAATTGTTAATACCATTGTGTAGTGACTTTGGGATGACACCAGCTGTAGATATTACTGTTGGAACAATGTACACCCTGTTCATGCTCCATAGTCTTTCAATTTCCTCTTTTAATTCAGCATAATTCTGGTGTTTTCACATTGATGTCCACATACTGTGTGTGTGTTTGGATTGGTGATATCTATTTGCTTGTTTATTCTGTATTATTATATCCCGTCGGTTATTATCGATCGCACTATCTGTAATAATTGATCGGCCATAATACCCATCGAGGGACACTGGATCTGAAAAGTGGATCAGGTGTATGTTTATAGTGAGGTGTCTTTGAAGAGCTGGTATTTTATACGAGGTGTTGGTGAATCATATTTGCACATGATTGTGCCCGTGTAAGTAATCAGATTGAGTTAAACTGCTGCAGGATCCTGTAATGTGTTGGATTGTTTCTGGTCACTATTGGCATTTTCTGCATTTATCATCCTGACCCTCTTGGTCTTGTATTTCGTACTGTATTTTGATAATTATCTGTGCCAGCCATCGAGACCTGTATTGTCAGAAGGAACTCCTTTGTTTCTGGGAAGTCGTCTCCAACTCTGAGCCTGGCTTCGTTGCCAACATCTATTCTGCTCAGATCGTGGGGTTGTCTTCGATGGAGTGACAGGCTCTTCCTTTGGTTACCTGCCTTTTCCTGTAGTGATAATTCCTTCTATTTTTCTGTTTAATGCTTTCATTTACGTTGGTGGAGCGTACTCCTTATCAGGATTGCATATGCTCGTGTGGAGTGCTGAGTCCTGTTTTCGTTGATGAAGAAATACCCTCATGTTTTAACTAACTGTTGTGTAAATTTTATGCCTGTGATTCCTTCTGTCGAACGTAATGCTCTGAGTGCGTTTCTGAAAGTTGTGTATTCAGTTTCTATTTTTCTTTGGAAATTATTGTTACTATATTTCTGTTTTGTGTATCTTTGTATTTACTGTGAGAAAGTGAATCTCAATAGTACATGTGACATATATGTTGTTTGTCAACAAATTTACTTTGAAACTTGTAGTGTGGTCACCCAGAGTTTTGTAGAGTTGCAACATCCTGGCAGCTCTCAACTTATCATGGTCAACCAATAATGGCCGACTGATAGAGGGAGAGGGAGAAAGAGAGAAAGAGAGAGAGAGATGGGGGAGGCAGAGGAGGGGGGGGGGAGTGAGGTGAGGGGAGGGGGAGGGGAGAGGGAGTGGGAGATCAATGACATTGATTCATTGTCACATGAGTATGTTTTGTACACACAAGGTCAATAAAATATACATTTACAACATCACATTGATTTATTGTCATGAGTAAGTTCCTGTACACACAAGATCAATAAAATATACATTTACAACATCACATTGATTTATTGTCATGAGTAAGTTCCTCTACACACAAGGTGAATGAAATATACATTTACAACATCACATTGATTTATTGTCATGAGTAAGTTCCTCTACACACAAGGCGAATGAAATATACATTTACAACATCACATTGATTTATTGTCATGAGTAAGTTCCTGTACACACAAGGTGAATGAAATATACATTTACAACATCACATTGATTTATTGTCATGAGTAAGTTCCTGTACACACAAGATCAATGAAATATACATTTACAACATCACATTGATTTATTGTCATGAGTAAGTTCCTCTACACACAAGGTCAATGAAATATACATTTACAACATCACATTGATTTATTGTCATGAGTAAGTTCCTGTACACACAAGATCAATGAAATATACATTTACAACATCACATTGATTTATTGTCATGAGTAAGTTCCTGTACACACAAGGTGAATGAAATATACATTTACAACATCACATTGATTTATTGTCATGAGTAAGTTCCTGTACACACAAGGCGAATGAAATATACATTTACAACATCACATTGATTTATTGTCATGAGTAAGTTCCTGTACACACAAGGCGAATGAAATATACATTTACAACATCACATTGATTTATTGTCATGAGTAAGTTCCTGTCCACACAAGGTGAATGAAATATACATTTACAACATCACATTGATTTATTGTCATGAGTAAGTTCCTGTACACACAAGGCGAATGAAATATACATTTACAACATCACATTGATTTATTGTCATGAGTAAGTTCCTGTACACACAAGGTGAATGAAATATACATTTACAACATCACATTGATTTATTGTCATGAGTAAGTTCCTGTACACACAAGGCGAATGAAATATACATTTACAACATCACATTGATTTATTGTCATGAGTAAGTTCCTGTACACACAAGATCAATGAAATATACATTTACAACATCACATTGATTTATTGTCATGAGTAAGTTCCTGTACACACAAGGCGAATGAAATATACATTTACAACATCACATTGATTTATTGTCATGAGTAAGTTCCTGTACACACAAGATCAATGAAATATACATTTACAACATCACATTGATTTATTGTCATGAGTAAGTTCCTGTACACACAAGGCGAATGAAATATACATTTACAACATCACATTGATTTATTGTCATGAGTAAGTTCCTGTACACACAAGGCGAATGAAATATACATTTACAACATCACATTGATTTATTGTCATGAGTAAGTTCCTGTACACACAAGGCG
Source organism: Hemitrygon akajei (assembly GCF_048418815.1). Classification (NCBI taxonomy): domain Eukaryota; kingdom Metazoa; phylum Chordata; class Chondrichthyes; order Myliobatiformes; family Dasyatidae; genus Hemitrygon; species Hemitrygon akajei. The sequence goes on along the minus strand of NW_027331974.1, from coordinate 1,811,285 downwards.
AATGAAATATACATTTACAACATCACATTGATTTATTGTCATGAGTAAGTTCCTGTACACACAAGGCGAATGAAATATACATTTACAACATCACATTGATTTATTGTCATGAGTAAGTTCCTGTACACACAAGGTGAATGAAATATACATTTACAACATCACATTGATTTATTGTCATGAGTAAGTTCCTGTACACACAAGATCAATGAAATATACATTTACAACATCACATTGATTTATTGTCATGAGTAAGTTCCTGTACACACAAGGTGAATGAAATATACATTTACAACATCACATTGATTTATTGTCATGAGTAAGTTCCTGTACACACAAGATCAATGAAATATACATTTACAACATCACATTGATTTATTGTCATGAGTAAGTTCCTGTACACACAAGATCAATGAAATATACATTTACAACATCACATTGATTTATTGTCATGAGTAAGTTCCTGTACAGACAAGGTGAATGAAATATACATTTACAACATCACATTTATTTATTGTCATGAGTAAGTTCCTCTACACACAAGATCAATAAAATATACATTTACAACATCACATTGATTTATTGTCATGAGTAAGTTCCTGTACAGACAAGGTGAATGAAATATACATTTACAACATCACATTGATTTATTGTCATGAGTAAGTTCCTGTACACACAAGATCAATGAAATATACATTTACAACATCACATTGATTTATTGTCATGAGTAAGTTCCTGTACACACAAGATCAATGAAATATACATTTACAACATCACATTGATTTATTGTCATGAGTAAGTTCCTGTACAGACAAGGTGAATGAAATATACATTTACAACATCACATTTATTTATTGTCATGAGTAAGTTCCTCTACACACAAGATCAATAAAATATACATTTACAACATCACATTTATTTATTGTCATGAGTAAGTTCCTCTACACACAAGGCCAATGAAATATACATTTACAACATCACATTGATTCATTGTCATGAGTAAGTTCCTGTACACACAAGGCGAATGAAATATACATTTACAACATCACATTGATTTATTGTCATGAGTAAGTTCCTGTACACACAAGGTGAATGAAATATACATTTACAACATCACATTTATTTATTGTCATGAGTAAGTTCCTGTACACACAAGGTCAATGAAATATACATTTACAACATCACATTGATTCATTGTCATGAGTAAGTTCCTGTACACACAAGGCGAATGAAATATACATTTACAACATCACATTGATTTATTGTCATGAGTAAGTTCCTCTACACACAAGATCAATAAAATATACATTTACAACATCACATTTATTTATTGTCATGAGTAAGTTCCTCTACACACAAGATCAATAAAATATACATTTACAACATCACATTGATTTATTGTCATGAGTAAGTTCCTGTACACACAAGGTCAATGAAATATACATTAACAACATCACATTGATTTATTGTCATGAGTAAGTTCCTGTACACACAAGGTGAATGAAATATACATTTACAACATCACATTGATTTATTGTCATGAGTAAGTTCCTGTACACACAAGGCGAATGAAATATACATTTACAACATCACATTGATTTATTGTCATGAGTAAGTTCCTGTACACACAAGATCAATGAAATATACATTTACAACATCACATTGATTTATTGTCATGAGTAAGTTCCTGTACACACAAGGTGAATGAAATATACATTTACAACATCACATTGATTTATTGTCATGAGTAAGTTCCTGTACACACAAGGTCAATGAAATATACATTTACAACATCACATTGATTTATTGTCATGAGTAAGTTCCTGTACACACAAGGCGAATGAAATATACATTTACAACATCACATTGATTTATTGTCATGAGTAAGTTCCTGTACACACAAGGTCAATGAAATATACATTTACAACATCACATTGATTTATTGTCATGAGTAAGTTCCTGTACACACAAGATCAATGAAATATACATTTACAACATCACATTGATTTATTGTCATGAGTAAGTTCCTGTACACACAAGGCGAATGAAATATACATTTACAACATCACATTGATTTATTGTCATGAGTAAGTTCCTGTACACACAAGGTGAATGAAATATACATTTACAACATCACATTGATTTATTGTCATGAGTAAGTTCCTGTACACACAAGGCGAATGAAATATACATTTACAACATCACATTGATTTATTGTCATGAGTAAGTTCCTGTACACACAAGGTGAATGAAATATACATTTACAACATCACATTGATTTATTGTCATGAGTAAGTTCCTGTACACACAAGATCAATGAAATATACATTTACAACATCACATTGATTTATTGTCATGAGTAAGTTCCTGTACACACAAGGTGAATAAAATATACATTTACAACATCACATTGATTTATTGTCATGAGTAAGTTCCTGTACACACAAGGTCAATGAAATATACATTTACAACATCACATTGATTTATTGTCATGAGTAAGTTCCTGTACACACAAGGTGAATGAAATATACATTTACAACATCACATTGATTTATTGTCATGAGTAAGTTCCTGTACACACAAGGCGAATGAAATATACATTTACAACATCACATTGATTTATTGTCATGAGTAAGTTCCTGTACACACAAGATCAATGAAATATACATTTACAACATCACATTGATTTATTGTCATGAGTAAGTTCCTGTACACACAAGGTGAATGAAATATACATTTACAACATCACATTGATTTATTGTCATGAGTAAGTTCCTGTACACACAAGGTCAATGAAATATACATTTACAACATCACATTGATTTATTGTCATGAGTAAGTTCCTGTACACACAAGGCGAATGAAATATACATTTACAACATCACATTGATTTATTGTCATGAGTAAGTTCCTGTACACACAAGGTCAATGAAATATACATTTACAACATCACATTGATTTATTGTCATGAGTAAGTTCCTGTACACACAAGATCAATGAAATATACATTTACAACATCACATTGATTTATTGTCATGAGTAAGTTCCTGTACACACAAGGCGAATGAAATATACATTTACAACATCACATTGATTTATTGTCATGAGTAAGTTCCTGTACACACAAGGTGAATGAAATATACATTTACAACATCACATTGATTTATTGTCATGAGTAAGTTCCTGTACACACAAGGTCAATGAAATATACATTTACAACATCACATTGATTTATTGTCATGAGTAAGTTCCTGTACACACAAGATCAATGAAATATACATTTACAACATCACATTGATTTATTGTCATGAGTAAGTTCCTGTACACACAAGGTCAATGAAATATACATTTACAACATCACATTGATTTATTGTCATGAGTAAGTTCCTGTACACACAAGGTGAATGAAATATACATTTACAACATCACATTGATTTATTGTCATGAGTATGTTTTGTACACACAAGGTGAATGAAATATACATTTACAACATCACATTGATTTATTGTCATGAGTAAGTTCCTGTACACACAAGGTCAATGAAATATACATTTACAACATCACATTGATTTATTATCATGAGTAAGTTCCTGTACACACAAGGTCAATGAAATATACATTTACAACATCACATTGATTTATTGTCATGAGTAAGTTCCTGTACACACAAGGCGAATGAAATATACATTTACAACATCACATTGATTTATTGTCATGAGTAAGTTCCTGTACACACAAGGTGAATGAAATATACATTTACAACATCACATTGATTTATTGTCATGAGTAAGTTCCTGTACACACAAGATCAATGAAATATACATTTACAACATCACATTGATTTATTGTCATGAGTAAGTTCCTGTACACACAAGATCAATAAAATATACATTTACAACATCACATTGATTTATTGTCATGAGTAAGTTCCTGTACACACAAGATCAATAAAATATACATTTACAACATCACATTGATTTATTGTCATGAGTAAGTTCCTGTACACACAAGATCAATAAAATATACATTTACAACATCACATTGATTTATTGTCATGAGTAAGTTCCTCTACACACAAGGCGAATGAAATATACATTTACAACATCACATTGATTTATTGTCATGAGTAAGTTCCTGTACACACAAGATCAATAAAATATACATTTACAACATCACATTGATTTATTGTCATGAGTAAGTTCCTGTACACACAAGATCAATGAAATATACATTTACAACATCACATTGATTTATTGTCATGAGTAAGTTCCTGTACACACAAGATCAATAAAATATACATTTACAACATCACATTGATTTATTGTCATGAGTAAGTTCCTGTACACACAAGATCAATAAAATATACATTTACAACATCACATTGATTTATTGTCACATCAGTAAGTTCCTGTACACACAAGATCAATAAAATATACATTTACAACATCACATTGATTTATTGTCATGAGTAAGTTCCTGTACACACAAGGCGAATGAAATATACATTTACAACATCACATTGATTTATTGTCATGAGTAAGTTCCTGTACACACAAGATCAATAAAATATACATTTACAACATCACATTGATTTATTGTCATGAGTAAGTTCCTCTACACACAAGGCGAATGAAATATACATTTACAACATCACATTGATTTATTGTCATGAGTAAGTTCCTGTACACACAAGATCAATAAAATATACATTTACAACATCACATTGATTTATTGTCATGAGTAAGTTCCTGTACACACAAGATCAATAAAATATACATTTACAACATCACATTGATTTATTGTCATGAGTAAGTTCCTCTACACACAAGGCGAATGAAATATACATTTACAACATCACATTGATTTATTGTCATGAGTAAGTTCCTGTACACACAAGATCAATAAAATATACATTTACAACATCACATTGATTTATTGTCATGAGTAAGTTCCTCTACACACAAGGCGAATGAAATATACATTTACAACATCACATTGATTTATTGTCATGAGTAAGTTCCTGTACACACAAGATCAATAAAATATACATTTACAACATCACATTGATTTATTGTCATGAGTAAGTTCCTCTACACACAAGGTGAATGAAATATACATTTACAACATCACATTGATTTATTGTCATGAGTAAGTTCCTGTACACACAAGGTCAATAAAATATACATTTACAACATCACATTGATTTATTGTCATGAGTAAGTTCCTGTACACACAAGGTGAATGAAATATACATTTACAACATCACATTGATTTATTGTCATGAGTAAGTTCCTGTACACAAAAGGCGAATGAAATATACATTTACAACATCACATTGATTTATTGTCATGAGTAAGTTCCTGTACACACAAGGCGAATGAAATATACATTTACAACATCACATTGATTTATTGTCATGAGTAAGTTCCTGTACACACAAGGCGAATGAAATATACATTTACAACATCACATTGATTTATTGTCATGAGTAAGTTCCTGTACACACAAGGCGAATGAAATATACATTTACAACATCACATTGATTTATTGTCATGAGTAAGTTCCTGTACACACAAGGTCAATGAAATATACATTTACAACATCACATTGATTTATTGTCATGAGTAAGTACCTGTACACACAAGGTGAATGAAATATACATTTACAACATCACATTGATTTATTGTCATGAGTAAGTTCCTGTACACAAAAGGCGAATGAAATATACATTTACAACATCACATTGATTTATTGTCATGAGTAAGTTCCTGTACACACAAGGTCAATAAAATATACATTTACAACATCACATTGATTTATTGTCATGAGTAAGTTCCTGTACACACAAGGTCAATAAAATATACATTTACAACATCACATTGATTTATTGTCATGAGTAAGTTCCTGTACACACAAGGTCAATAAAATATACATTTACAACATCACATTGATTTATTGTCATGAGTAAGTTCCTGTACACACAAGGTGAATGAAATATACATTTACAACATCACATTGATTTATTGTCATGAGTAAGTTCCTGTACACAAAAGGCGAATGAAATATACATTTACAACATCACATTGATTTATTGTCATGAGTAAGTTCCTGTACACACAAGGCGAATGAAATATACATTTACAACATCACATTGATTTATTGTCATGAGTAAGTTCCTGTACACACAAGGTGAATGAAATATACATTTACAACATCACATTGATTTATTGTCATGAGTAAGTTCCTGTACACACAAGGTCAATGAAATATACATTTACAACATCACATTGATTTATTGTCATGAGTAAGTTCCTGTACACACAAGGCGAATGAAATATACATTTACAACATCACATTGATTTATTGTCATGAGTAAGTTCCTGTACACACAAGGTCAATAAAATATACATTTACAACATCACATTGATTTATTGTCATGAGTAAGTTCCTGTACACACAAGGTGAATGAAATATACATTTACAACATCACATTGATTTATTGTCATGAGTAAGTTCCTGTACACAAAAGGCGAATGAAATATACATTTACAACATCACATTGATTTATTGTCATGAGTAAGTTCCTGTACACACAAGGCGAATGAAATATACATTTACAACATCACATTGATTTATTGTCATGAGTAAGTTCCTGTACACACAAGGTGAATGAAATATACATTTACAACATCACATTGATTTATTGTCATGAGTAAGTTCCTGTACACACAAGATCAATGAAATATACATTTACAACATCACATTGATTTATTGTCATGAGTAAGTTCCTGTACACACAAGATCAATGAAATATACATTTACAACATCACATTGATTTATTGTCATGAGTAAGTTCCTGTACAGACAAGGTGAATGAAATATACATTTACAACATCACATTTATTTATTGTCATGAGTAAGTTCCTCTACACACAAGATCAATAAAATATACATTTACAACATCACATTGATTTATTGTCATGAGTAAGTTCCTGTACAGACAAGGTGAATGAAATATACATTTACAACATCACATTGATTTATTGTCATGAGTAAGTTCCTGTACACACAAGATCAATGAAATATACATTTACAACATCACATTGATTTATTGTCATGAGTAAGTTCCTGTACACACAAGATCAATGAAATATACATTTACAACATCACATTGATTTATTGTCATGAGTAAGTTCCTGTACAGACAAGGTGAATGAAATATACATTTACAACATCACATTTATTTATTGTCATGAGTAAGTTCCTCTACACACAAGATCAATAAAATATACATTTACAACATCACATTTATTTATTGTCATGAGTAAGTTCCTCTACACACAAGATCAATAAAATATACATTTACAACATCACATTTATTTATTGTCATGAGTAAGTTCCTCTACACACAAGGCCAATGAAATATACATTTACAACATCACATTGATTCATTGTCATGAGTAAGTTCCTGTACACACAAGGCGAATGAAATATACATTTACAACATCACATTGATTTATTGTCATGAGTAAGTTCCTGTACACACAAGGTGAATGAAATATACATTTACAACATCACATTTATTTATTGTCATGAGTAAGTTCCTGTACACACAAGGTCAATGAAATATACATTTACAACATCACATTGATTCATTGTCATGAGTAAGTTCCTGTACACACAAGGCGAATGAAATATACATTTACAACATCACATTGATTTATTGTCATGAGTAAGTTCCTCTACACACAAGATCAATAAAATATACATTTACAACATCACATTTATTTATTGTCATGAGTAAGTTCCTCTACACACAAGATCAATAAAATATACATTTACAACATCACATTGATTTATTGTCATGAGTAAGTTCCTGTACACACAAGGTGAATGAAATATACATTAACAACATCACATTGATTTATTGTCATGAGTAAGTTCCTGTACACACAAGGTGAATGAAATATACATTTACAACATCACATTGATTTATTGTCATGAGTAAGTTCCTGTACACACAAGGCGAATGAAATATACATTTACAACATCACATTGATTTATTGTCATGAGTAAGTTCCTGTACACACAAGGTCAATGAAATATACATTTACAACATCACATTGATTTATTGTCATGAGTAAGTTCCTGTACACACAAGGCGAATGAAATATACATTTACAACATCACATTGATTTATTGTCATGAGTAAGTTCCTGTACACACAAGGTCAATGAAATATACATTTACAACATCACATTGATTTATTGTCATGAGTAAGTTCCTGTACACACAAGATCAATGAAATATACATTTACAACATCACATTGATTTATTGTCATGAGTAAGTTCCTGTACACACAAGGCGAATGAAATATACATTTACAACATCACATTGATTTATTGTCATGAGTAAGTTCCTGTACACACAAGGTGAATGAAATATACATTTACAACATCACATTGATTTATTGTCATGAGTAAGTTCCTGTACACACAAGGCGAATGAAATATACATTTACAACATCACATTGATTTATTGTCATGAGTAAGTTCCTGTACACACAAGGTGAATGAAATATACATTTACAACATCACATTGATTTATTGTCATGAGTAAGTTCCTGTACACACAAGATCAATGAAATATACATTTACAACATCACATTGATTTATTGTCATGAGTAAGTTCCTGTACACACAAGGTGAATAAAATATACATTTACAACATCACATTGATTTATTGTCATGAGTAAGTTCCTGTACACACAAGGTCAATGAAATATACATTTACAACATCACATTGATTTATTGTCATGAGTAAGTTCCTGTACACACAAGGTGAATGAAATATACATTTACAACATCACATTGATTTATTGTCATGAGTAAGTTCCTGTACACACAAGGCGAATGAAATATACATTTACAACATCACATTGATTTATTGTCATGAGTAAGTTCCTGTACACACAAGATCAATGAAATATACATTTACAACATCACATTGATTTATTGTCATGAGTAAGTTCCTGTACACACAAGGTGAATGAAATATACATTTACAACATCACATTGATTTATTGTCATGAGTAAGTTCCTGTACACACAAGGTCAATGAAATATACATTTACAACATCACATTGATTTATTGTCATGAGTAAGTTCCTGTACACACAAGGCGAATGAAATATACATTTACAACATCACATTGATTTATTGTCATGAGTAAGTTCCTGTACACACAAGGTCAATGAAATATACATTTACAACATCACATTGATTTATTGTCATGAGTAAGTTCCTGTACACACAAGATCAATGAAATATACATTTACAACATCACATTGATTTATTGTCATGAGTAAGTTCCTGTACACACAAGGCGAATGAAATATACATTTACAACATCACATTGATTTATTGTCATGAGTAAGTTCCTGTACACACAAGGTGAATGAAATATACATTTACAACATCACATTGATTTATTGTCATGAGTAAGTTCCTGTACACACAAGGTCAATGAAATATACATTTACAACATCACATTGATTTATTGTCATGAGTAAGTTCCTGTACACACAAGATCAATGAAATATACATTTACAACATCACATTGATTTATTGTCATGAGTAAGTTCCTGTACACACAAGGTCAATGAAATATACATTTACAACATCACATTGATTTATTGTCATGAGTAAGTTCCTGTACACACAAGGTGAATGAAATATACATTTACAACATCACATTGATTTATTGTCATGAGTATGTTTTGTACACACAAGGTGAATGAAATATACATTTACAACATCACATTGATTTATTGTCATGAGTAAGTTCCTGTACACACAAGGTCAATGAAATATACATTTACAACATCACATTGATTTATTATCATGAGTAAGTTCCTGTACACACAAGGTCAATGAAATATACATTTACAACATCACATTGATTTATTGTCATGAGTAAGTTCCTGTACACACAAGGCGAATGAAATATACATTTACAACATCACATTGATTTATTGTCATGAGTAAGTTCCTGTACACACAAGGTGAATGAAATATACATTTACAACATCACATTGATTTATTGTCATGAGTAAGTTCCTGTACACACAAGATCAATGAAATATACATTTACAACATCACATTGATTTATTGTCATGAGTAAGTTCCTGTACACACAAGATCAATAAAATATACATTTACAACATCACATTGATTTATTGTCATGAGTAAGTTCCTGTACACACAAGATCAATAAAATATACATTTACAACATCACATTGATTTATTGTCATGAGTAAGTTCCTGTACACACAAGATCAATAAAATATACATTTACAACATCACATTGATTTATTGTCATGAGTAAGTTCCTCTACACACAAGGCGAATGAAATATACATTTACAACATCACATTGATTTATTGTCATGAGTAAGTTCCTGTACACACAAGATCAATAAAATATACATTTACAACATCACATTGATTTATTGTCATGAGTAAGTTCCTGTACACACAAGATCAATGAAATATACATTTACAACATCACATTGATTTATTGTCATGAGTAAGTTCCTGTACACACAAGATCAATAAAATATACATTTACAACATCACATTGATTTATTGTCATGAGTAAGTTCCTGTACACACAAGATCAATAAAATATACATTTACAACATCACATTGATTTATTGTCACATCAGTAAGTTCCTGTACACACAAGATCAATAAAATATACATTTACAACATCACATTGATTTATTGTCATGAGTAAGTTCCTGTACACACAAGGCGAATGAAATATACATTTACAACATCACATTGATTTATTGTCATGAGTAAGTTCCTGTACACACAAGATCAATAAAATATACATTTACAACATCACATTGATTTATTGTCATGAGTAAGTTCCTCTACACACAAGGCGAATGAAATATACATTTACAACATCACATTGATTTATTGTCATGAGTAAGTTCCTGTACACACAAGATCAATAAAATATACATTTACAACATCACATTGATTTATTGTCATGAGTAAGTTCCTGTACACACAAGATCAATAAAATATACATTTACAACATCACATTGATTTATTGTCATGAGTAAGTTCCTGTACACACAAGGCGAATGAAATATACATTTACAACATCACATTGATTTATTGTCATGAGTAAGTTCCTGTACACACAAGGCGAATGAAATATACATTTACAACATCACATTGATTTATTGTCATGAGTAAGTTCCTGTACACACAAGGTGAATGAAATATACATTTACAACATCACATTGATTTATTGTCATGAGTAAGTTCCTGTACACACAAGGCGAATGAAATATACATTTACAACATCACATTGATTTATTGTCATGAGTAAGTTCCTGTACACACAAGATCAATAAAATATACATTTACAACATCACATTGATTTATTGTCATGAGTAAGTTCCTCTACACACAAGGCGAATGAAATATACATTTACAACATCACATTGATTTATTGTCATGAGTAAGTTCCTGTACACACAAGATCAATAAAATATACATTTACAACATCACATTGATTTATTGTCATGAGTAAGTTCCTCTACACACAAGGTGAATGAAATATACATTTACAACATCACATTGATTTATTGTCATGAGTAAGTTCCTGTACACACAAGGCGAATGAAATATACATTTACAACATCACATTGATTTATTGTCATGAGTAAGTTCCTGTACACACAAGATCAATAAAATATACATTTACAACATCACATTGATTTATTGTCATGAGTAAGTTCCTCTACACACAAGGCGAATGAAATATACATTTACAACATCACATTGATTTATTGTCATGAGTAAGTTCCTGTACACACAAGATCAATAAAATATACATTTACAACATCACATTGATTTATTGTCATGAGTAAGTTCCTCTACACACAAGGTGAATGAAATATACATTTACAACATCACATTGATTTATTGTCATGAGTAAGTTCCTGTACACACAAGGTCAATAAAATATACATTTACAACATCACATTGATTTATTGTCATGAGTAAGTTCCTGTACACACAAGGTGAATGAAATATACATTTACAACATCACATTGATTTATTGTCATGAGTAAGTTCCTGTACACAAAAGGCGAATGAAATATACATTTACAACATCACATTGATTTATTGTCATGAGTAAGTTCCTGTACACACAAGGCGAATGAAATATACATTTACAACATCACATTGATTTATTGTCATGAGTAAGTTCCTGTACACACAAGGCGAATGAAATATACATTTACAACATCACATTGATTTATTGTCATGAGTAAGTTCCTGTACACACAAGGCGAATGAAATATACATTTACAACATCACATTGATTTATTGTCATGAGTAAGTTCCTGTACACACAAGGTCAATGAAATATACATTTACAACATCACATTGATTTATTGTCATGAGTAAGTACCTGTACACACAAGGTGAATGAAATATACATTTACAACATCACATTGATTTATTGTCATGAGTAAGTTCCTGTACACAAAAGGCGAATGAAATATACATTTACAACATCACATTGATTTATTGTCATGAGTAAGTTCCTGTACACACAAGGTCAATAAAATATACATTTACAACATCACATTGATTTATTGTCATGAGTAAGTTCCTGTACACACAAGGTCAATAAAATATACATTTACAACATCACATTGATTTATTGTCATGAGTAAGTTCCTGTACACACAAGGTCAATAAAATATACATTTACAACATCACATTGATTTATTGTCATGAGTAAGTTCCTGTACACACAAGGTGAATGAAATATACATTTACAACATCACATTGATTTATTGTCATGAGTAAGTTCCTGTACACAAAAGGCGAATGAAATATACATTTACAACATCACATTGATTTATTGTCATGAGTAAGTTCCTGTACACACAAGGCGAATGAAATATACATTTACAACATCACATTGATTTATTGTCATGAGTAAGTTCCTGTACACACAAGGTGAATGAAATATACATTTACAACATCACATTGATTTATTGTCATGAGTAAGTTCCTGTACACACAAGGTCAATGAAATATACATTTACAACATCACATTGATTTATTGTCATGAGTAAGTTCCTGTACACACAAGGCGAATGAAATATACATTTACAACATCACATTGATTTATTGTCATGAGTAAGTTCCTGTACACACAAGGCGAATGAAATATACATTTACAACATCACATTGATTTATTGTCATGAGTAAGTTCCTGTACACACAAGGTCAATGAAATATACATTTACAACATCACATTGATTTATTGTCATGAGTAAGTTCCTGTACACACAAGGCGAATGAAATATACATTTACAACATCACATTGATTTATTGTCATGAGTAAGTTCCTGTACACACAAGGCGAATGAAATATGCATTTACAACATCACATTGATTTATTGTCATGAGTAAGTTCCTGTACACACAAGGCGAATGAAATATACATTTACAACATCACATTGATTTATTGTCATGAGTAAGTTCCTGTACACACAAGGCGAATGAAATATACATTTACAACATCACATTGATTTATTGTCATGAGTAAGTTCCTGTACACACAAGATCAATAAAATATACATTTACAACATCACATTGATTTATTGTCATGAGTAAGTTCCTGTACACACAAGGCGAATGAAATATACATTTACAACATCACATTGATTTATTGTCATGAGTAAGTTCCTGTACACACAAGATCAATAAAATATACATTTACAACATCACATTGATTTATTGTCATGAGTAAGTTCCTGTACACACAAGGTCAATGAAATATACATTTACAACATCACATTGATTTATTGTCATGAGTAAGTTCCTGTACACACAAGGCGAATGAAATATACATTTACAACATCACATTGATTTATTGTCATGAGTAAGTTCCTGTACACACAAGGTCAATGAAATATACATTTACAACATCACATTGATTTATTGTCATGAGTAAGTTCCTGTACACACAAGATCAATGAAATATACATTTACAACATCACATTGATTTATTGTCATGAGTAAGTTCCTGTACACACAAGGCGAATGAAATATACATTTACAACATCACATTGATTTATTGTCATGAGTAAGTTCCTGTACACACAAGGTGAATGAAATATACATTTACAACATCACATTGATTTATTGTCATGAGTAAGTTCCTGTACACACAAGGCGAATGAAATATACATTTACAACATCACATTGATTTATTGTCATGAGTAAGTTCCTGTACACACAAGGTGAATGAAATATACATTTACAACATCACATTGATTTATTGTCATGAGTAAGTTCCTGTACACACAAGATCAATGAAATATACATTTACAACATCACATTGATTTATTGTCATGAGTAAGTTCCTGTACACACAAGGTGAATAAAATATACATTTACAACATCACATTGATTTATTGTCATGAGTAAGTTCCTGTACACACAAGGTCAATGAAATATACATTTACAACATCACATTGATTTATTGTCATGAGTAAGTTCCTGTACACACAAGGTGAATGAAATATACATTTACAACATCACATTGATTTATTGTCATGAGTAAGTTCCTGTACACACAAGGCGAATGAAATATACATTTACAACATCACATTGATTTATTGTCATGAGTAAGTTCCTGTACACACAAGATCAATGAAATATACATTTACAACATCACATTGATTTATTGTCATGAGTAAGTTCCTGTACACACAAGGTGAATGAAATATACATTTACAACATCACATTGATTTATTGTCATGAGTAAGTTCCTGTACACACAAGGTCAATGAAATATACATTTACAACATCACATTGATTTATTGTCATGAGTAAGTTCCTGTACACACAAGGCGAATGAAATATACATTTACAACATCACATTGATTTATTGTCATGAGTAAGTTCCTGTACACACAAGGTCAATGAAATATACATTTACAACATCACATTGATTTATTGTCATGAGTAAGTTCCTGTACACACAAGATCAATGAAATATACATTTACAACATCACATTGATTTATTGTCATGAGTAAGTTCCTGTACACACAAGGCGAATGAAATATACATTTACAACATCACATTGATTTATTGTCATGAGTAAGTTCCTGTACACACAAGGTGAATGAAATATACATTTACAACATCACATTGATTTATTGTCATGAGTAAGTTCCTGTACACACAAGGTCAATGAAATATACATTTACAACATCACATTGATTTATTGTCATGAGTAAGTTCCTGTACACACAAGATCAATGAAATATACATTTACAACATCACATTGATTTATTGTCATGAGTAAGTTCCTGTACACACAAGGTCAATGAAATATACATTTACAACATCACATTGATTTATTGTCATGAGTAAGTTCCTGTACACACAAGGTGAATGAAATATACATTTACAACATCACATTGATTTATTGTCATGAGTATGTTTTGTACACACAAGGTGAATGAAATATACATTTACAACATCACATTGATTTATTGTCATGAGTAAGTTCCTGTACACACAAGGTCAATGAAATATACATTTACAACATCACATTGATTTATTATCATGAGTAAGTTCCTGTACACACAAGGTCAATGAAATATACATTTACAACATCACATTGATTTATTGTCATGAGTAAGTTCCTGTACACACAAGGCGAATGAAATATACATTTACAACATCACATTGATTTATTGTCATGAGTAAGTTCCTGTACACACAAGGTGAATGAAATATACATTTACAACATCACATTGATTTATTGTCATGAGTAAGTTCCTGTACACACAAGATCAATGAAATATACATTTACAACATCACATTGATTTATTGTCATGAGTAAGTTCCTGTACACACAAGATCAATAAAATATACATTTACAACATCACATTGATTTATTGTCATGAGTAAGTTCCTGTACACACAAGATCAATAAAATATACATTTACAACATCACATTGATTTATTGTCATGAGTAAGTTCCTGTACACACAAGATCAATAAAATATACATTTACAACATCACATTGATTTATTGTCATGAGTAAGTTCCTCTACACACAAGGCGAATGAAATATACATTTACAACATCACATTGATTTATTGTCATGAGTAAGTTCCTGTACACACAAGATCAATAAAATATACATTTACAACATCACATTGATTTATTGTCATGAGTAAGTTCCTGTACACACAAGATCAATGAAATATACATTTACAACATCACATTGATTTATTGTCATGAGTAAGTTCCTGTACACACAAGATCAATAAAATATACATTTACAACATCACATTGATTTATTGTCATGAGTAAGTTCCTGTACACACAAGATCAATAAAATATACATTTACAACATCACATTGATTTATTGTCACATCAGTAAGTTCCTGTACACACAAGATCAATAAAATATACATTTACAACATCACATTGATTTATTGTCATGAGTAAGTTCCTGTACACACAAGGCGAATGAAATATACATTTACAACATCACATTGATTTATTGTCATGAGTAAGTTCCTGTACACACAAGATCAATAAAATATACATTTACAACATCACATTGATTTATTGTCATGAGTAAGTTCCTCTACACACAAGGCGAATGAAATATACATTTACAACATCACATTGATTTATTGTCATGAGTAAGTTCCTGTACACACAAGATCAATAAAATATACATTTACAACATCACATTGATTTATTGTCATGAGTAAGTTCCTGTACACACAAGATCAATAAAATATACATTTACAACATCACATTGATTTATTGTCATGAGTAAGTTCCTGTACACACAAGGCGAATGAAATATACATTTACAACATCACATTGATTTATTGTCATGAGTAAGTTCCTGTACACACAAGGCGAATGAAATATACATTTACAACATCACATTGATTTATTGTCATGAGTAAGTTCCTGTACACACAAGGTGAATGAAATATACATTTACAACATCACATTGATTTATTGTCATGAGTAAGTTCCTGTACACACAAGGCGAATGAAATATACATTTACAACATCACATTGATTTATTGTCATGAGTAAGTTCCTGTACACACAAGATCAATAAAATATACATTTACAACATCACATTGATTTATTGTCATGAGTAAGTTCCTCTACACACAAGGCGAATGAAATATACATTTACAACATCACATTGATTTATTGTCATGAGTAAGTTCCTGTACACACAAGATCAATAAAATATACATTTACAACATCACATTGATTTATTGTCATGAGTAAGTTCCTCTACACACAAGGTGAATGAAATATACATTTACAACATCACATTGATTTATTGTCATGAGTAAGTTCCTGTACACACAAGGCGAATGAAATATACATTTACAACATCACATTGATTTATTGTCATGAGTAAGTTCCTGTACACACAAGATCAATAAAATATACATTTACAACATCACATTGATTTATTGTCATGAGTAAGTTCCTCTACACACAAGGCGAATGAAATATACATTTACAACATCACATTGATTTATTGTCATGAGTAAGTTCCTGTACACACAAGATCAATAAAATATACATTTACAACATCACATTGATTTATTGTCATGAGTAAGTTCCTCTACACACAAGGTGAATGAAATATACATTTACAACATCACATTGATTTATTGTCATGAGTAAGTTCCTGTACACACAAGGTCAATAAAATATACATTTACAACATCACATTGATTTATTGTCATGAGTAAGTTCCTGTACACACAAGGTGAATGAAATATACATTTACAACATCACATTGATTTATTGTCATGAGTAAGTTCCTGTACACAAAAGGCGAATGAAATATACATTTACAACATCACATTGATTTATTGTCATGAGTAAGTTCCTGTACACACAAGGCGAATGAAATATACATTTACAACATCACATTGATTTATTGTCATGAGTAAGTTCCTGTACACACAAGGCGAATGAAATATACATTTACAACATCACATTGATTTATTGTCATGAGTAAGTTCCTGTACACACAAGGCGAATGAAATATACATTTACAACATCACATTGATTTATTGTCATGAGTAAGTTCCTGTACACACAAGGTCAATGAAATATACATTTACAACATCACATTGATTTATTGTCATGAGTAAGTACCTGTACACACAAGGTGAATGAAATATACATTTACAACATCACATTGATTTATTGTCATGAGTAAGTTCCTGTACACAAAAGGCGAATGAAATATACATTTACAACATCACATTGATTTATTGTCATGAGTAAGTTCCTGTACACACAAGGTCAATAAAATATACATTTACAACATCACATTGATTTATTGTCATGAGTAAGTTCCTGTACACACAAGGTCAATAAAATATACATTTACAACATCACATTGATTTATTGTCATGAGTAAGTTCCTGTACACACAAGGTCAATAAAATATACATTTACAACATCACATTGATTTATTGTCATGAGTAAGTTCCTGTACACACAAGGTGAATGAAATATACATTTACAACATCACATTGATTTATTGTCATGAGTAAGTTCCTGTACACAAAAGGCGAATGAAATATACATTTACAACATCACATTGATTTATTGTCATGAGTAAGTTCCTGTACACACAAGGCGAATGAAATATACATTTACAACATCACATTGATTTATTGTCATGAGTAAGTTCCTGTACACACAAGGTGAATGAAATATACATTTACAACATCACATTGATTTATTGTCATGAGTAAGTTCCTGTACACACAAGGTCAATGAAATATACATTTACAACATCACATTGATTTATTGTCATGAGTAAGTTCCTGTACACACAAGGCGAATGAAATATACATTTACAACATCACATTGATTTATTGTCATGAGTAAGTTCCTGTACACACAAGGCGAATGAAATATACATTTACAACATCACATTGATTTATTGTCATGAGTAAGTTCCTGTACACACAAGGTCAATGAAATATACATTTACAACATCACATTGATTTATTGTCATGAGTAAGTTCCTGTACACACAAGGCGAATGAAATATACATTTACAACATCACATTGATTTATTGTCATGAGTAAGTTCCTGTACACACAAGGCGAATGAAATATGCATTTACAACATCACATTGATTTATTGTCATGAGTAAGTTCCTGTACACACAAGGCGAATGAAATATACATTTACAACATCACATTGATTTATTGTCATGAGTAAGTTCCTGTACACACAAGGCGAATGAAATATACATTTACAACATCACATTGATTTATTGTCATGAGTAAGTTCCTGTACACACAAGATCAATAAAATATACATTTACAACATCACATTGATTTATTGTCATGAGTAAGTTCCTGTACACACAAGGCGAATGAAATATACATTTACAACATCACATTGATTTATTGTCATGAGTAAGTTCCTGTACACACAAGATCAATAAAATATACATTTACAACATCACATTGATTTATTGTCATGAGTAAGTTCCTGTACACACAAGATCAATAAAATATACATTTACAACATCACATTGATTTATTGTCATGAGTAAGTTCCTGTACACACAAGGTGAATGAAATATACATTTACAACATCACATTGATTTATTGTCATGAGTAAGTTCCTGTACACACAAGGCGAATGAAATATACATTTACAACATCACATTGATTTATTGTCATGAGTAAGTTCCTGTACACACAAGGTCAATGAAATATACATTTACAACATCACATTGATTTATTGTCATGAGTAAGTTCCTGTACACACAAGATCAATGAAATATACATTTACAACATCACATTGATTTATTGTCATGAGTAAGTTCCTGTACACACAAGGCGAATGAAATATACATTTACAACATCACATTGATTTATTGTCATGAGTAAGTTCCTGTACACACAAGGCGAATGAAATATACATTTACAACATCACATTGATTTATTGTCATGAGTAAGTTCCTGTACACACAAGGTGAATGAAATATACATTTACAACATCACATTGATTTATTGTCATGAGTAAGTTCCTGTACACAAAAGGCGAATGAAATATACATTTACAACATCACATTGATTTATTGTCATGAGTAAGTTCCTGTACACACAAGGTCAATGAAATATACATTTACAACATCACATTGATTTATTGTCATGAGTAAGTTCCTGTACACACAAGGTGAATGAAATATACATTTACAACATCACATTGATTTATTGTCATGAGTAAGTTCCTGTACACACAAGGTGAATGAAATATACATTTACAACATCACATTGATTTATTGTCATGAGTAAGTTCCTGTACACACAAGGTGAATGAAATATACATTTACAACATCACATTGATTTATTGTCATGAGTAAGTTCCTGTACACACAAGGCGAATGAAATATACATTTACAACATCACATTGATTTATTGTCATGAGTAAGTTCCTGTACACACAAGGTCAATGAAATATACATTTACAACATCACATTGATTTATTGTCATGAGTATGTTTTGTACACACAAGGTGAATGAAATATACATTTACAACATCACATTGATTTATTGTCATGAGTAAGTTCCTGTACACACAAGGTGAATGAAATATACATTTACAACATCACATTGATTTATTGTCATGAGTAAGTTCCTGTACACACAAGATCAATAAAATATACATTTACAACATCACATTGATTTATTGTCATGAGTAAGTTCCTGTACACACAAGGTCAATGAAATATACATTTACAACATCACATTGATTTATTGTCATGAGTAAGTTCCTGTACACACAAGGTGAATGAAATATACATTTACAACATCACATTGATTTATTGTCATGAGTAAGTTCCTGTACACACAAGGTGAATGAAATATACATTTACAACATCACATTGATTTATTGTCATGAGTAAGTTCCTGTACACACAGAGCGAATGAAATATACATTTACAACATCACATTGATTTATTGTCATGAGTAAGTTCCTGTACACACAGAGCGAATGAAATATACATTTACAACATCACATTGATTTATTGTCATGAGTAAGTTCCTGTACACACAAGGTGAATGAAATATACATTTACAACATCACATTGATTTATTGTCATGAGTAAGTTCCTGTACACACAAGGCGAATGAAATATACATTTACAACATCACATTGATTTATTGTCATGAGTAAGTTCCTGTACACACAAGGCGAATGAAATATACATTTACAACATCACATTGATTTATTGTCATGAGTAAGTTCCTGTACACACAAGGTGAATGAAATATACATTTACAACATCACATTGATTTATTGTCATGAGTAAGTTCCTGTACACACAAGGTCAATGAAATATACATTTACAACATCACATTGATTTATTGTCATGAGTAAGTTCCTGTACACACAAGGCGAATGAAATATACATTTACAACATCACATTGATTTATTGTCATGAGTAAGTTCCTGTACACACAAGGCGAATGAAATATACATTTACAACATCACATTGATTTATTGTCATGAGTAAGTTCCTGTACACACAAGGTGAATGAAATATACATTTACAACATCACATTGATTTATTGTCATGAGTAAGTTCCTGTACACACAAGGCGAATGAAATATACATTTACAACATCACATTGATTTATTGTCATGAGTAAGTTCCTGTACACACAAGATCAATGAAATATACATTTACAACATCACATTGATTTATTGTCATGAGTAAGTTCCTGTACACACAAGGTCAATGAAATATACATTTACAACATCACAATGATTTATTGTCATGAGTAAGTTCCTGTACACACAAGGCGAATGAAATATACATTTACAACATCACATTGATTTATTGTCATGAGTAAGTTCCTGTACACACAAGGTCAATGAAATATACATTTACAACATCACATTGATTTATTGTCATGAGTAAGTTCCTGTACACACAAGGCGAATGAAATATACATTTACAACATCACATTGATTTATTGTCATGAGTAAGTTCCTGTACACACAAGGCGAATGAAATATGCATTTACAACATCACATTGATTTATTGTCATGAGTAAGTTCCTGTACACACAAGGTCAATGAAATATACATTTACAACATCACATTGATTTATTGTCATGAGTAAGTTCCTGTACACACAAGGCGAATGAAATATGCATTTACAACATCACATTGATTTATTGTCATGAGTAAGTTCCTGTACACACAAGGTCAATGAAATATACATTTACAACATCACATTGATTTATTGTCATGAGTAAGTTCCTGTACACACAAGGCGAATGAAATATACATTTACAACATCACATTGATTTATTGTCATGAGTAAGTTCCTGTACACACAAGGCGAATGAAATATGCATTTACAACATCACATTGATTTATTGTCATGAGTAAGTTCCTGTACACACAAGGCGAATGAAATATACATTTACAACATCACATTGATTTATTGTCATGAGTAAGTTCCTGTACACACAAGGCGAATGAAATATGCATTTACAACATCACATTGATTTATTGTCATGAGTAAGTTCCTGTACACACAAGGCGAATGAAATATACATTTACAACATCACATTGATTTATTGTCATGAGTAAGTTCCTGTACACACAAGGCGAATGAAATATGCATTTACAACATCACATTGATTTATTGTCATGAGTAAGTTCCTGTACACACAAGGTGAATGAAATATACATTTACAACATCACATTGATTTATTGTCATGAGTAAGTTCCTGTACACACAAGGTCAATGAAATATACATTTACAACATCACATTGATTTATTGCCATGAGTATGTTTTGTACACACAAGGTCAATAAAATATACATTTACAACATCACATTGATTTATTGTCATGAGTAAGTTCCTGTACACACAAGGCGAATGAAATATGCATTTACAACATCACATTGATTTATTGTCATGAGTAAGTTCCTGTACACACAAGGTCAATGAAATATACATTTACAACATCACATTGATTTATTGTCATGAGTAAGTTCCTGTACACACAAGGCGAATGAAATATACATTTACAACATCACATTGATTTATTGTCATGAGTAAGTTCCTGTACACACAAGGCGAATGAAATATGCATTTACAACATCACATTGATTTATTGTCATGAGTAAGTTCCTGTACACACAAGGTGAATGAAATATACATTTACAACATCACATTGATTTATTGTCATGAGTAAGTTCCTGTACACACAAGGTCAATGAAATATACATTTACAACATCACATTGATTTATTGTCATGAGTAAGTTCCTGTACACACAAGGCGAATGAAATATACATTTACAACATCACATTGATTTATTGTCATGAGTAAGTTCCTGTACACACAAGGCGAATGAAATATACATTTACAACATCACATTGATTTATTGTCATGAGTAAGTTCCTGTACACACAAGGCGAATGAAATATGCATTTACAACATCACATTGATTTATTGTCATGAGTAAGTTCCTGTACACACAAGGCGAATGAAATATACATTTACAACATCACATTGATTTATTGTCATGAGTAAGTTCCTGTACACACAAGGCGAATGAAATATGCATTTACAACATCACATTGATTTATTGTCATGAGTAAGTTCCTGTACACACAAGGTGAATGAAATATACATTTACAACATCACATTGATTTATTGTCATGAGTAAGTTCCTGTACACACAAGGTGAATGAAATATACATTTACAACATCACATTGATTTATTGTCATGAGTAAGTTCCTGTACACACAAGGCGAATGAAATATACATTTACAACATCACATTGATTTATTGTCATGAGTAAGTTCCTGTACACACAAGGTGAATGAAATATACATTTACAACATCACATTGATTTATTGTCATGAGTAAGTTCCTGTACACACAAGGCGAATGAAATATACATTTACAACATCACATTGATTTATTGTCATGAGTAAGTTCCTGTACACACAAGGTGAATGAAATATACATTTACAACATCACATTGATTTATTGTCATGAGTAAGTTCCTGTACACACAAGGCGAATGAAATATACATTTACAACATCACATTGATTTATTGTCATGAGTAAGTTCCTGTACACACAAGGTGAATGAAATATACATTTACAACATCACATTGATTTATTGTCATGAGTAAGTTCCTGTACACACAAGGCGAATGAAATATACATTTACAACATCACATTGATTTATTGTCATGAGTAAGTTCCTGTACACACAAGATCAATGAAATATACATTTACAACATCACATTGATTTATTGTCATGAGTAAGTTCCTGTACACACAAGGCGAATGAAATATACATTTACAACATCACATTGATTTATTGTCATGAGTAAGTTCCTGTACACACAAGGCGAATGAAATATACATTTACAACATCACATTGATTTATTGTCATGAGTAAGTTCCTGTACACACAAGGCGAATGAAAAATACATTTACAACATCACATTGATTTATTGTCATGAGTAAGTTCCTGTACACACAAGGCGAATGAAATATACATTTACAACATCACATTGATTTATTGTCATGAGTAAGTTCTTGCACACACAAGGCGAATGAAATATACATTTACAACATCACATTGATTTATTGTCATGAGTAAGTTCCTGTACACACAAGGCGAATGAAATATACATTTACAACATCACATTGATTTATTGTCATGAGTAAATTCCTGTACACACAAGGCGAATGAAATATACATTTACAACATCACATTGATTTATTGTCATGAGTAAGTTCCTGTACACACAAGATCAATGAAATATACATTTACAACATCACATTGATTTATTGTCATGAGTAAGTTCCTGTACACACAAGATCAATGAAATATACATTTACAACATCACATTGATTTATTGTCATGAGTAAGTTCCTGTACACACAAGGCGAATGAAATATACATTTACAACATCACATTGATTTATTGTCATGAGTAAGTTCTTGCACACACAAGGCGAATGAAATATACATTTACAACATCACATTGATTTATTGTCATGAGTAAGTTCCTGTACACACAAGGCGAATGAAATATACATTTACAACATCACATTGATTTATTGTCATGAGTAAATTCCTGTACACACAAGGCGAATGAAATATACATTTACAACATCACATTGATTTATTGTCATGAGTAAGTTCCTGTACACACAAGATCAATGAAATATACATTTACAACATCACATTGATTTATTGTCATGAGTAAGTTCCTGTACACACAAGATCAATGAAATATACATTTACAACATCACATTGATTTATTGTCATGAGTAAGTTCCTGTACACACAAGGTGAATGAAATATACATTTACAACATCACATTGATTTATTGTCATGAGTAAGTTCCTCTACACACAAGATCAATGAAATATACATTTACAACATCACATTGATTTATTGTCATGAGTAAGTTCCTGTACACACAAGATCAATAAAATATACATTTACAACATCACATTGATTTATTGTCATGAGTAAGTTCCTGTACACACAAGATCAATAAAATATACATTTACAACATCACATTGATTTATTGTCATGAGTAAGTTCCTGTACACACAAGGTCAATGAAATATACATTTACAACATCACATTGATTTATTGTCATGAGTAAGTTCCTGTACACACAAGGTGAATGAAATATACATTTACAACATCACATTGATTTATTGTCATGAGTAAGTTCCTGTACACACAGAGCGAATGAAATATACATTTACAACATCACATTGATTTATTGTCATGAGTAAGTTCCTGTACACACAGAGCGAATGAAATATACATTTACAACATCACATTGATTTATTGTCATGAGTAAGTTCCTGTACACACAAGATCAATGAAATATACATTTACAACATCACATTGATTTATTGTCATGAGTAAGTTCCTGTACACACAAGGCGAATGAAATATACATTTACAACATCACATTGATTTATTGTCATGAGTAAGTTCCTGTACACACAAGGTGAATGAAATATACATTTACAACATCACATTGATTTATTGTCATGAGTAAGTTCCTGTACACACAAGGTGAATGAAATATACATTTACAACATCACATTGATTAATTGTCATGAGTAAGTTCCTGTACACACAAGGTCAATGAAATATACATTTACAACATCACATTGATTTATTGTCATGAGTAAGTTCCTGTACACACAAGATCAATGAAATATACATTTACAACATCACATTGATTTATTGTCATGAGTAAGTTCCTGTACACACAAGGTCAATGAAATATACATTTACAACATCACATTGATTTATTGTCATGAGTAAGTTCCTGTACACACAAGGTCAATGAAATATACATTTACAACATCACATTGATTTATTGTCATGAGTAAGTTCCTGTACACACAAGGTGAATGAAATATACATTTACAACATCACATTGATTAATTGTCATGAGTAAGTTCCTGTACACACAAGGTCAATGAAATATACATTTACAACATCACATTGATTTATTGTCATGAGTAAGTTCCTGTACACACAAGATCAATGAAATATACATTTACAACATCACATTGATTTATTGTCATGAGTAAGTTCCTGTACACACAAGGTCAATGAAATATACATTTACAACATCACATTGATTTATTGTCATGAGTAAGTTCCTGTACACACAAGGTGAATGAAATATACATTTACAACATCACATTGATTAATTGTCATGAGTAAGTTCCTGTACACACAAGGTCAATGAAATATACATTTACAACATCACATTGATTTATTGTCATGAGTAAGTTCCTGTACACACAAGGTCAATGAAATATACATTTACAACATCACATTGATTTATTGTGATGAGTAAGTTCCTGTACACACAAGGCGAATGAAATATACATTTACAACATCACATTGATTTATTGTCATGAGTAAGTTCCTGTACACACAAGATCAATGAAATATACATTTACAACATCACATTGATTTATTGTCATGAGTAAGTTCCTGTACACACAAGATCAATGAAATATACATTTACAGCATCACATTGATTTATTGTCATGAGTAAGTTCCTGTACACACAAGGTGAATGAAATATACATTTACAACATCACATTGATTTATTGAAATGAGTAAGTTCCTGTACACACAAGATCAATGAAATATACATTTACAACATCACATTGATTTATTGTCATGAGTAAGTTCCTGTACACACAAGGTCAATGAAATATACATTTACAACATCACATTGATTTATTGTCATGAGTAAGTTCCTGTACACACAAGGTGAATGAAATATACATTTACAACATCACATTGATTTATTGTCATGAGTAAGTTCCTGTACACACAAGGTGAATGAAATATACATTTACAACATCACATTGATTTATTGTCATGAGTAAGTTCCTGTACACACAAGGTGAATGAAATATACATTTACAACATCACATTGATTTATTGTCATGAGTAAGTTCCTGTACACACAAGGTCAATGAAATATACATTTACAACATCACATTGATTTATTGTCATGAGTAAGTTCCTGTACACACAAGGTGAATGAAATATACATTTACAACATCACATTGATTTATTGTCATGAGTAAGTTCCTGTACACACAAGGTGAATGAAATATACATTTACAACATCACATTGATTTATTGTCATGAGTAAGTTCCTGTACACACAAGGTGAATGAAATATACATTTAAAACATCACATTGATTTATTGTCATGAGTAAGTTCCTGTACACACAAGGTGAATGAAATATACATTTACAACATCACATTGATTTATTGTCATGAGTAAGTTCCTGTACACACAAGGTGAATGAAATATACATTTACAACTTCACATTGATTTATTGTCATGAGTAAGTTCCTGTACACACAAGGCGAATGAAATATACATTTACAACATCACATTGATTTATTGTCATGAGTAAGTTCCTGTACACACAAGGTGAATGAAATATACATTTACAACATCACATTGATTTATTGTCATGAGTAAGTTCCTGTACACACAAGGTGAATGAAATATACATTTACAACATCACATTGATTTATTGTCATGAGTAAGTTCCTGTACACACAAGGTCAATGAAATATACATTTAAAACATCACATTGATTTATTGTCATGAGTAAGTTCCTGTACACACAAGGCGAATGAAATATACATTTACAACATCACATTGATTTATTGTCATGAGTAAGTTCCTGTACACACAAGATCAATGAAATATACATTTACAACATCACATTGATTTATTGTCATGAGTAAGTTCCTGTACACACAAGGCAAATGAAATATACATTTACAACATCACATTGATTTATTGTCATGAGTAAGTTCCTGTACACACAAGGTCAATGAAATATACATTTACAACATCACATTGATTTATTGTCATGAGTAAGTTCCTGTACACACAAGGGGAATGAAATATACATTTACAACATCACATTGATTTATTGTCATGAGTAAGTTCCTGTACACACAAGGGGAATGAAATATACATTTACAACATCACATTGATTTATTGTCATGAGTAAGTTCCTGTACACACAAGGTGAATGAAATATACATTTACAACATCACATTGATTTATTGTAATGAGTAAGTTCCTGTACACACAAGGCGAATGAAAAATACATTTACAACATCACATTGATTTATTGTCATGAGTAAGTTCCTGTACACACAAGGCGAATGAAAAATACATTTACAACATCACATTGATTTATTGTCATGAGTAAGTTCCTGTACACACAAGATCAATAAAATATACATTTACAACATCACATTGATTTATTGTCATGAGTAAGTTCCTGTACACACAAGGCGAATGAAATATACATTTACAACATCACATTGATTTATTGTCATGAGTAAGTTCCTGTACACACAAGGTCAATGAAATATACATTTACAACATCACATTGATTTATTGTCATGAGTAAGTTCCTGTACACACAAGGCGAATGAAATATACATTTACAACATCACATTGATTTATTGTCATGAGTAAGTTCCTGTACACACAAGGTCAATGAAATATACATTTACAACATCACATTGATTTATTGTCATGAGTAAGTTCCTGTACACACAAGGCGAATGAAATATACATTTACAACATCACATTGATTTATTGTCATGAGTAAGTTCCTGTACACACAAGGTGAATGAAATATACATTTACAACATCACATTGATTTATTGTCATGAGTAAGTTCCTGTACACACAAGATCAATAAAATATACATTTACAACATCACATTGATTTATTGTCATGAGTAAGTTCCTGTACACACAAGATCAATGAAATATACATTTACAACATCACATTGATTTATTGTCATGAGCAAGTTCCTGTACACACAAGGCGAATGAAATATACATTTACAACATCACATTGATTTATTGTCATGAGTAAGTTCCTGTACACACAAGATCAATGAAATATACATTTACAACATCACATTGATTTATTGTCATGAGTAAGTTCCTGTACACACAAGGTCAATGAAATATACATTTACAACATCACATTGATTTATTGTCATGAGTAAGTTCCTGTACACACAAGGCGAATGAAATATACATTTACAATATCACATTGATTTATTGTCATGAGTAAGTTCCTGTACACACAAGATCAATGAAATATACATTTACAACATCACATTGATTTATTGTCATGAGCAAGTTCCTGTACACACAAGGCGAATGAAATATACATTTACAACATCACATTGATTTATTGTCATGAGTAAGTTCCTGTACACACAAGATCAATGAAATATACATTTACAACATCACATTGATTTATTGTCATGAGTAAGTTCCTGTACACACAAGGTGAATGAAATATACATTTACAACATCACATTGATTTATTGTCATGAGTAAGTTCCTGTACACACAAGGTGAATGAAATATACATTTACAACATCACATTGATTTATTGTCATGAGTAAGTTCCTGTACACACAAGGCGAATGAAATATACATTTACAACATCACATTGATTTATTGTCATGAGTAAGTTCCTGTACACACAAGGTCAATGAAATATACATTTACAACATCACATTGATTTATTGTCATGAGTAAGTTCCTGTACACACAAGGTGAATGAAATATACATTTACAACATCACATTGATTTATTGTCATGAGTAAGTTCCTGTACACACAAGATCAATGAAATATACATTTACAACATCACATTGATTTATTGTCATGAGTAAGTTCCTGTACACACAAGGTGAATGAAATATACATTTACAACATCACATTGATTTATTGTCATGAGTAAGTTCCTGTACACACAAGGTGAATGAAATATACATTTACAACATCACATTGATTTATTGTCATGAGTAAGTTCCTGTACACACAAGGTGAATGAAATATACATTTACAACATCACATTGATTTATTGTCATGAGTAAGTTCCTGTACACACAAGGTGAATGAAATATACATTTACAACATCACATTGATTTATTGTCATGAGTAAGTTCCTGTACACACAAGATCAATGAAATATACATTTACAACATCACATTGATTTATTGTCATGAGTAAGTTCCTGTACACACAAGGCGAATGAAATATACATTTACAACATCACATTGATTTATTGTCATGAGTAAGTTCCTGTACACACAAGGTGAATGAAATATACATTTACAACATCACATTGATTTATTGTCATGAGTAAGTTCCTGTACACACAAGGTGAATGAAATATACATTTACAACATCACATTGATTTATTGTCATGAGTAAGTTCCTGTACACACAAGGTGAATGAAATATACATTTACAACATCACATTGATTTATTGTCATGAGTAAGTTCCTGTACACACAAGGTGAATGAAATATACATTTACAACATCACATTGATTTATTGTCATGAGTAAGTTCCTGTACACACAAGGTGAATGAAATATACATTTACAACATCACATTGATTTATTGTCATGAGTAAGTTCCTGTACACACAAGGCGAATGAAATATACATTTACAACATCACATTGATTTATTGTCATGAGTAAGTTCCTGTACACACAAGGTGAATGAAATATACATTTACAACATCACATTGATTTATTGTCATGAGTAAGTTCCTGTACACACAAGGTGAATGAAATATACATTTACAACATCACATTGATTTATTGTCATGAGTAAGTTCCTGTACACACAAGGTGAATGAAATATACATTTACAACATCACATTGATTTATTGTCATGAGTAAGTTCCTGTACACACAAGATCAATGAAATATACATTTACAACATCACATTGATTTATTGTCATGAGTAAGTTCCTGTACACACAAGGTCAATGAAATATACATTTACAACATCACATTGATTTATTGTCATGAGTAAGTTCCTGTACACACAAGATCAATGAAATATACATTTACAACATCACATTGATTTATTGTCATGAGTAAGTTCCTGTACACACAAGGTGAATGAAATATACATTTACAACATCACATTGATTTATTGTCATGAGTAAGTTCCTGTACACACAAGATCAATAAAATATACATTTACAACATCACATTGATTTATTGTCATGAGTAAGTTCCTGTACACACAAGGTGAATGAAATATACATTTACAACATCACATTGATTTATTGTCATGAGTAAGTTCCTGTACACACAAGGTCAATAAAATATACATTTACAACATCACATTGATTTATTGTCATGAGTAAGTTCCTGTACACACAAGGTGAATGAAATATACATTTACATCACATTGATTTATTGTCATGAGTAAGTTCCTGTACACACAAGGTGAATGAAATATACATTTACAACATCACATTGATTTATTGTCATGAGTAAGTTCCTGTACACACAAGGTCAATGAAATATACATTTACAACATCACATTGATTTATTGTCATGAGTAAGTTCCTGTACACACAAGGTGAATGAAATATACATTTACAACATCACAAGTGCTCAGGGAGTGGTGAGAGAGTGGGGTGGGCTGCTGTTGACAGTGCTGGAGTTGGATATGATCGGGTCTGTTAAGAGACTCCCTGACAGGGAAATGAAGCTCAGAAACCTAGAGGGCTATGGGTAACCCCAGGTAATTTCTGAGGAAAGGACATGATCGGCACAGCTCTGTGGGCCGAAGGGCCTGTATTGTGCTCAGGTTTTCTATGTTTCCATGAAATATACATTTACAACATCACATTGATTCATTATCACATGAGTAAGTTACACACTCTGTCACGCACACTCTTCAGAAGCCAGGCCAGAAAACTGATATCTTTAAACAGAATTGGATTATAATTTACGGATGTTGACCAGTTGGTAAATTGTGTATATTTAGAAACATAGAAAACCTACTGCAGAATACAGGCCCTTCGGCCCACATTGCTGTGCCGAACATGTACTTACTTTAGAAATTACCTACGGTTGCCCAAACCCCTCTATTTTTCTAAGCTCCATGTTCCTATCCAAGAGTTTAAAAGACCCTATTGTCTTATCTGAATTCCTTGCTTGCTAGGTCAAGCCATTGACAGTAGAGATGTTGAAACCACAAACGGACAATCGATAAGCCTAAAAGTTAATAAAGCATAGTTGTCGGGTGTGTGTGGGTATCCTTCCTTTATGTTCCTGTCTCGTCTGTCTCCGGCGCCCCCTACTGGTGACATATTAATCTGCTCAAACCTCCAATGAAATATGCCGCCGGCGTGCTTTCTCCGTAATTGGATTGAAATGTCGGGCTCCGCATAATAAATAAACCTGACGTAGAGGTGTTGCCACTGAGAAAATCTTTCCAGCGCTGATTCATCGATGAGGACCGGTGTGTGTTCACTGGACTCCCCCTTCCTAAAGTCCACCATCGATGCATTTGGATTCACTGATGTTGAGTGATCTGTCCGTGACAGACATTTCCTGTACAGTTCTTTGGAACCGTGACTAGTTATCTTTCATTGATAACGTCCCTGTAAATCACTCCCAACGTACAGGTTCAAATTCTATAATTTCCCACAATAGGAGACCCCTGACTATCAAGTTCAATTACAGGATCCGTGTTTGTAAACCCTGCTGTCGCTAATGCCAGTCAATTATAGCTGGTGGGAAATTCCTCCCAGGTTATACTTGGCGATTTGAGCTGCTATTGAAATCCTGGATTTATCTCAATTCCGCCCCATCGTGATCTCACACATCCGCATCTGCCCAGGAAGACTTTGCGGTTCGTCTCTCGCCTCTTTTCATACAGCAGCCGGACACTTCAGATAATTCAATCTGATAATAAATACAGAACTTCGCAAATTGACCTTCAGAAACGTCAGTCCCTTCTTACTGCTTTAACTGAGAACTGCTCTCCTCATCGATCCTGGGAAAAATCAATCAGGCAGGAAAAGCAGCCGTCCGCTCCTACCGTCATCACCCACCAGCAATCTGATTTTGGGTGACAACTGGGTGTCGGGGTGGGGATCCGTCTGGACCAAAGGAGGTGTCAGGCGCTCCTTCCCTCCTCCAGCCTGCGGGTCACCCTTGGAGGTCATTTCTGGAGCCTCTCTCCTTCCTAATTTCTTTCTCGATTTCCTTCCCTCGTATGTTTTGAAGCTCGGGTGACTGGTTTGACAGTGATTTCGGGAACACGCTCCCTTCTTTTCACGGACGCGGCCTCTGTTCCCATTCCTGGCCCAGGCTTCCCGATACTGACCGTCACGGACTGTTACCGACAGATTCTGAGCTCACAGTCTGTCGCTTTCAAATTCCCTTCCCTTACCGGGTGTTGTTGCTCCCCTCGCCGCCCGCACACCTCCGTCACCTCAGTCCAATTCCCGCAGGCCCCGCCCCAGATTGTGGAAAATCGCCCCGCCCGTTTAAAGGCTGAAACCGCACGGCCACGCGGGTTTCCTCCGGGAGCTCCGGGTTCTTCCCAGAGCATTGCGGGTCAGTGTGAGTTGGCTGTGGGTTGGCTGTGCTGGCGCCGGACGCTTACAAGCTGCCCAGCACAATTCTCCCTGGTTTTACCTGACGCAAAAGACACATTTAACTGTCGGCTTCGCTGTTTCCATGTACACTTGACAAGAAAGTTAATCTTTAAAGGAGCCCCATCGATATTTTCCTGTCTGCTCTAAGGAGTGTCGTTTTAGTTTGCCTGACAATGAGTAATTGCTGTCATATTTCCTGAATTGCAACATTCTTGGTTATGAGTGAAGTGAACAATCACGAGGTAGATTAACGTGAAATAAATTCACGGGTGGTTTCTGAAGGATGCCATAGCCAGGGGGAGTAGTGGGGATAGACTGCCACTGACTATTAAACGCGGGAGTGAGAGAGCCATTCTATCCAGTGACGGGGTTGGCAATGTGCGGGTTTTGAGGGGTAAGAGAGCGAGCTATCCACACGAAAGGTCAACGGGTCACAGAGGCAGAGGCTCCGGCCGCGTCACGAAGTGAACACGGGTCGAAACCCGCTGCAGTTTGACCGGGGATGTGCTGGAGAGGTCTGCGTGGCGAGCGGGGTGAAATCTAACCGACACCACAGCGATTTCCAGCTCACCTTAACACTCCGCACATTTCATAACAATTGTGGCCGGGGATGTGTACAAAGCCTTCAATTGCTCCCGGAGCTTGGTCTGGGTCAAGGCGTAGAGAGCCGTGTTTATACAGCAGCTCAGGAGCTGCAACATGACCCCCAGCTCTCCTATCGAGCCAGGCGGGGGTCTGCCTGCCGCTGAAATGAGCCACGATCGACCCCACGGCGAACAAAGTCCACAGCAGAAGGAAATTCGCCGAGATCACCCGCAGCAGTTTGAGCGATTTCCTGCGGCTCTCCAGCTCCGGGTCTCCGGGACTCTCCCCGCTGCTGGGATGCCGGAGTCTCCTGCGGGCTCTGCTCGCCACCAGAACGTGTCTGATGGTCAGGCTGTTGAGCAGGAGAACCAGGACCATTGGGAGAAGAGGCGTCAGGACGGAATGAACGAGCTCGATCGTTGCCCACAGGAGCGACAGACCAACTCCCGGTCTCTCCCGGCACATCCAGGGGTTATTGGTCATTGCATAATTACCTCTGAACATAAAGTACCGACAAATGTTCTTTGAGCAGCTCAGCACAGTCACTGTCCCCACGACCACAACAGCCGTTCTCCCGTCGCAATATTGGCCTTTCAGCTTCTGGCAACAGAGAGCCACAAAGCGGTCAAAGGTGACGGCGACGGTGAACCAGACGGAACAGTCGGTGGCTGCGTAAAGCAGGACAGCGTGGAGATTACACACATAGAGCGGCCGAGAAAGTGGACCCGACAACACATCGACAGGAGTTTGCAATACGTGTCTGATGTGACCGGTCAGAATGCTCCCACAACACATCGACAGGAGTTTGCAATACGTGTCTGATCTGACCGGTCAGAATGCTCCCACAACACATCGACAGGGGTTTGCAATACGTGTCTGATGTGACCGGTCAGAATGCTCCCACAACACATCGACAGGAGTTTGCAATACGTGTCTGATGTGACCGGTCAGAATGCTCCCACAACACATCGACAGGAGTTTGCAATACGTGTCTGATGTGACCGGTCAGAATGCTCCCACAACACATCGACAGGGGTTTGCAATACGTGTCTGATGTGACCGGTCAGAATGCTCCCACAACACATCGACAGGAGTTTGCAATACGTGTCTGATGTGACCGGTCAGAATGCTCCCACAACACATCCACAGGAGTTTGCAATACGTGTCTGATGTGACCGGTCAGAATGCTCCCACAACACATCGACAGGAGTTTGCAATACGTGTCTGATGTGACCGGTCAGAATGCTCCCACAACACATCGACAGGAGTTTGCAGTACGTGTCTAATGTGACCGGTCAGAATGCTCCCACAAACACATCGACAGGAGTTTGCAATACGTGTCTGATGTGACCGGTCAGAATGCTCCCACAACACATCGACAGGAGTTTGCAATACGTGTCTGATGTGACCGGTCAGAATGCTCCCACAACACATCGACAGGGGTTTGCAATACGTGTCTGATGTGACCGGTCAGAATGCTCCCACAACACATCTACAGGAGTTTGCAATACGTGTCTGATGTGACCGGTCAGAATGCTCCCACAACACATCGACAGGGGTTTGCAATACGTGTCTGATGTGACCGGTCAGAATGCTCCCACAACACATCGACAGGAGTTTGCAATACGTGTCTGATGTGAGCGGTCAGAATGCTCCCACAACACATCGACAGGAGTTTGCAATACGTCTCTGATGTGACCGGTCAGAATGCTCCCACAACACATCGACAGGAGTTTGCAATACGTGTCTGATGTGACCGGTCAGAATGCTCCCACAACAAATCGACAGGAGTTTGCAATACGTGTCTGATGTGACCGGTCAGAATGTTCCCACAACACATCGACAGGAGTTTGCAATACGTGTTTGATGTGACCGGTCAGAATGCTCCCACAACACATCGACAGGAGTTTGCAATACGTGTCTGATGTGACCGGTCAGAATGCTCCCACAACACATCAACAGGACTTTGCAATTCGTGTTTGATGTTCAGAATGGTCTATCAGCAGTGGGATAGAAACTGTCCTTCAGCCAGCTGGGACGTGGTTTCAGGGATTTGTATCGTCTGTCCGATAGGGAGAAACAATGTGGACAAAGTTTTTGATTTGTGATTGCTGCTTCTGTACCTCCCTCTGTAACTGGATCCTCGACTCCCCAACCGGAAGACCACAATCCGTGGGTATTGGAAATAACATCCGCACCTCGCTGACAATCAGCACTTGCGCACCAGAGGGATGTTTATTCAGCCCATTGCTCTACTCTCTCTACACCCATGACTGTGTGGCTCGGCACAGCTCAAATGTCATCTATACATTTGCCGATGAGAAAACCATTCTTGGCAGAATCTCAGATGGTGAGGAGAGGGTGTACAACAGCGAGATTTACCAGCTGGTTGAGTGGTGCCGTATTCAGAACCTTGCACTCAACGTCAGTAAGAGCAAAGAGCTGACTGTGGACTCTAGAAAGGGTGAGAGGAGGGGACACAGTCCAATCCTGATGGAAGTGTAATACCCGGGTTTAGATTTCTACTGCTATGCGGTGGGGTAGTTTATATCAGCAGCTTTCTATGAGTGTAGTGTGTCACGCTGGAAAGTGTGATTCGGCTTCGGCTAAAGATGAGGCCACATGTTGTCCAACTTGGGAATGGGAGTCAGCCACTCGGTTCAGTGCGATGTGAGAGAAGGTTCTAGAGAGCTGTGGGGAAGGGTTTTCTGAATGACAAGTCTGGGTCCTGGGGTTTCTGTCGGGAGCTGCAGAGAAGGGAAGATGGCTGAGAATGCCATTGGAAGGGAAGTCCCCATTGCGCGGTGTTTTAGCAGATGAATGGCTCCAAGGAGGAAGGTGTTTTCAGGAAGGTCCTGATGCAATATGTAGATAAGCCAACTAAGAGGAGAGGTTGTACTTGGTCTGGAAATGGGAAATGAAACTGGTCAGGTGTCCGATCACGTGCTGGGGAGCATTTTGGACGTAGAGATCACAATACTGACTCCTTTACCATAGCGTTGGAGAGGGCCAATTTGGGAAAAAATAACTGGGGGAGGGGGAAAGTCACCGGGCCGGATGGGATATATCCCAGGCTGCTATGCGATTTGAGGGGGGTGATTGCTGAGCCTCTTGCGATTATCTCTGTGCCCTCAACAGGGATGGGAGATGTACCGGAGGATAGGAGGGTTGCAAATGTTGAATGGCTCCAAGGAGGAAGGGCCATTACTCGAGAGAGAGAGAGAGAGAGAGAGAGAGAGAGAGAGAGAGAGAGAGAGAGAGAGAGAGAGAGAGAGAGAGAGAGAGAGAGAGAGAGAGAGAGAGAGAGAGAGAGAGAGAGAGAGGGAGGGAGAGCGCCCGTTTGTACGGGATGGATTTCGAGGGAAGTTCGGGATGTGGTGTCCGTTTCCACACAGACCGTGGGCGTGTCCAGCGCGCGACTGGAAAGACAACTGCAGGCTGAGCTCCGACTCTCTGTCACAGTGGGACTGGTTTAACGGGAATGGGCTCTTTTATTTCTTTATCTCTTCCTTACTAATTGTTCGATAAACACGAAGTTTGTAAATATACAATCTGTTATTTCTTGCCAAACGGCAATTGTGTATGGGCAGTATTTTCACAAAATGCATTTACATCAATGTTTCTTTAATCGGAATATCACGACATTCCTGTTTGGTTGAACTGTGAATAATACAGACCCGAGTCTTACATCGTACCAGTCTCTGTCATATCCAAGACCTACCAGTCTCTGTCGTATCCAAGACGTCTTCAAGGAGCGGAGCCTCGGGATAGCAGCGTTTATTATTCCAGATCCCACCTACCCAGTGCATGCCCTCCTCTCACCGGAAACATGGCGCACACTCCCCGATTCAGAAGCAACTTTCTCCCCTCTGACATCCGGTTACTGAATGGATATTGAACCATTGAACACTACCTCACGCCTTCTTTTATTAGTTCTAGTTTTGCTCTATTTTTAATTTAACTATTTAGTATAGACACTATACTTATAATTTATTTACTTAGATTTTATTTCTTTGTTAACATGTATTGCATTGTACTGCTGCAGCATAGTTTACAAATTTCACGACACATGTCGGTGATAATCAGACTGATTCTGGTTCTGATTCTGATAGGGCATTTCGAGGTAAAGGACGAATTGGTGTGAATCTCTCAGAGAACATTAAGGTGGAGTGTGCCCAGGGCTAACGGCATTAGCCCCAGGATATTGACAGAGGCAAGAGAAGACATTGCTGGGGTTTTGACTAATATCTAGGAATAGGCCGTAAGACTATAAGATTTAGGAGCAGAATTAGGCCATTCAGCCCATCGAGACTGTTCCGCCATTCCATCATGACTGATCCCAGATCCCACCCAACCCCGTACAACTGCCTTCTCGCCATATCCCCTGATGGCCTGACCGGCCAAGAAACCATCAAATTCCACTTTATATATACAATTGAACCTGGCCTCCACCGCCGTCTGTGGCAGAGCATTTCATAGAATCACTACTCTCTAGCTAAAAAAATCGCTCTTAACTCTCTTCTAAAGGGTCCCTCCTGAACTTTGAGGCTCTGTGCTCTAGTTCTGGATACCCACACCACAGGAAACAGCCTCACCACATCCACCCTGTCAAGTCTTTTCAGCAGCCGGTAGGTTTCAATGTGAACCCATGTATTCTTACAATTACAGTGAGTACAGGCCCAAAGACTCCTTCCTTGCCCGGAATCATTCTCATGAACATCTTCTGTACTCTCTCCAATGACAGCATATCCTTTCTGAGATATGGGCCCCACAGCGCAGAGAAATACACCAACTGCAGCCTGACTCGTGACTTATCAAGGCTCTACGTGTCTTCTTTAGCCACAGGCGAGGTTCCGGGGGACTGGCTAGTATCTGATGTTCCATGAATCAAGAAGGGAACCAAGGTTAATACTGGAACCGATGGACCGGCAAGTCCTATGTCAGTTTTAGGAAAGTTACAGGAGAGTATTCCTCCGGATAGGATTGCTGAGCATTTGGGAAACCCTGGCCTCATCAGCTCGAGGCAGCACGGCTTTGCCGGGCCTTAGCAACTTCAATGCGTTTCTGAGGAGGTGACAAGTGTGATTAATGAAGAGAGAGCTGTCAATGTTGTGTACATGGATTTAGTGAGGAGTTGGACAAAGTCCCTCATGGGAGGCTCATCCAGAAGATGGAGGTGCATGGGATCCATGGGGAGTAGCCATTAGGATGTAGAACGAACTTGCCCACAGAAGACAGAGAATAGCGGTCGAAGGGACATTCACACTGGAGATCTGTGATTCTGG
Organism: Hemitrygon akajei; assembly: GCF_048418815.1. Lineage (NCBI taxonomy): Eukaryota > Metazoa > Chordata > Chondrichthyes > Myliobatiformes > Dasyatidae > Hemitrygon > Hemitrygon akajei. The sequence goes on along the minus strand of NW_027331974.1, from coordinate 1,771,224 downwards.
TGTTGTGCAGGGAGTTGTTCGGGAACAAACTCTGCTGTCTGTGATGTATGTAAATGAGACTGATGAAAATGTAGTTAGATGGGTTTGTAAATTTGTGGATCACATGAAGATTATTGGTGGGGTTATGGATAGCATAGACGACTGGCAAATATTGCAACAGGATATTGTTCAGTTGCAGATATGAACGCAGAGATGGCAGATGGAGTTTACCCCGGCCAGGTGAGGAGTGTTGCATCTTGGTGGGCCAAATGCAAAGTTACAGGACACTGGCGTGGAAGATCCTTAACAGAGTTGATGAGCAGAGGGACCTTGGGGTCCTAGTTCATGGCTCCCTGAATGTGGCCCCACAGGCCAGGCATGTGACATTCTTGCCTTTATTAGACAAGGCATTGTCTTCAAAACTCGGGAATTATATTTCAGCTCCATAAAACTCCAGTTAGCTCGCATCTGGACTATTGCAAACAGTTCTGGTCGTCTCATTATAGGAAGTGTGTCGAGGCTTTGGTGAGAATGCATCAGAGAGTTTTACCAAGATCGTGCAGGTACTAGAGGGCATGTGCTACAATGAGAGACGGGACAAACTCGGGTTGATCTCTCAGGTGCGCCGGAGGCTGAGGGAAGATCTGATGGAGATTTATAAGATGATGAGAGGGATAGTTAGAATAGACACACAGTATCTTTCCCCAAGAGTTGAAATGGCCAGAGGGCATGGCATTTAATGAGAGAGGGGTAGTACTAAAGGGGATGTGACGGGAAGATTATTTCACACAGAGAGCTCTGGGTGTCTGGAATGAACTGTCTGGGAGATGCAGAAAGAGCAGCTGACTTTTATGAGACGTTTAGATAGACACGTGGATGTGGGGAAATTGAAGGAAATGAGCATTCTGTGGGCAGAAGAGATTAGTTTGGTTTGCCATTTCATTACTAATTTATTTGGGTCGGTACAACATTGTGGGCCGAAGGGCCTGTCCTATGCTGGCCCATCTGTTCTATGACCCGGTCTCTCTCTAACACAGTTACCCGTATGATAATTATCCCCCTGAAACGGAGTACAAGTGGAGGAAGGAGTGTGTGAACAGTATGGATGGTTCAGTGTTTGTTAGACAAGGGAACTGCTGCCTGATCACACATTATTCAGAGTAAGTATGAGAAATGGGAAAGTTATCAGAGTGGCAGATCTGTATGCGGAATGACACTGTGACCACTGGACCAAAGGACACCAAAACGTTTATGGGTTGGTTTACCCTTCTGTATGATGTACTCGGGATTTGTGAAAGTACACAGCACGGGGAAATGAATGTGCAATCTTCAGAAACAAGAGGCTGTGCAGATGCCAGAGATCCGGAGCAACACACGCGAAATGCTGGAGGAGCTCAGCAGATCAGACCGCATCGACAGAGAGGAATCAGTCTTTGATCAGGACTGCTCTGCTCTTTCATACAGTCACAGACTCGCAGTGTTGTAGACAATGGAAACGGGCCCATTGGTCCATTAAAACTACCTCATGCATATAGTGCTGGGCTTATAATCGCCGATATAATATCAACAGACATCATGATAAGGTTAGAGAGAGGGAGAAATTTCCTTTCGTGAGTCGGTTCTGAAAACCAAATTCGATTAAGTTAAGATGTTATTTTTTTTACAAAATGGTTTGAGGGTGCAGTTGTTTTTATCACGGAGTGAGTGGTTGACATTGACAAGGTGCCAGAGTGGACTGTTGAAACGACACCTGTAAAAGACAATTGGACTGGCTGTTGGTTGGACAGTGAGCCCGGCAGCGCCTCTTCCGGAATGAAGTGGTGTATAATAGTGGCTGGAATATGGATTTTGTGGCCATCTCTGCCGAAGCTCATGGCGCGGTTTTGGAAGTGCATTAACACACTGAGGTGAGCAGATAGTTCTGTGGTTGGTCTTTCGTTTCTCGTTGTGTTCCGCTCTGCTCTGTTCTGTGTTGATCTGCTGAGCATGTAGCTTCTCATGTTGTGGAAAACAGTTACCGTTCTATTCATGAAACATTTCGAAGGGGCTTTGAATTATTTTATTGTTTTCGAAACCACTCATGAAGAAATTAAGACTGTGGAACAAAACAATTTAAAAACTGGTTCATTAACTGAGTTGTTCACATGCAAACTTCATTTACATCCCTGTAATGACTCTCCCCCCGGAGTAAACTCTGAAATATAAATAACCGCTACACCCAGTAACCTGATTCATTGGGAAGGTCGGGTCTGACTTTGCGAGAACATGGAGTATCCGCCGATTTTCCGGATAGAGCAGATCTATTACCCGGTCCTTGCTGCCGTCGGTGTCCCAGGTGAGTTAAAGATGATTGAAGTTAAATATTATTGTACAGCTGTGGACAGTCGTTATCCGTGGATAAAAGCAGCTGATTTTTCTATCATGAAATATTAACAGAGACAAGGACATGTCATGCTCCCAAAATTTCAATAAATAATGCATAAAAATGAGGCTAGATGATTCTATGTAATGGGCAGGGGTCAGATAAAAATAATTGATGTTATTTTAATATACTTTGTCCTCCTGAACGTTAGAGCGACAAGTAAAATAAAGGATTATTTCCGCATTAAATTATTTTCGCATCTGCCATTGATGTAGAAGTCTCTCTTGCCTATTGGGTACAGTTTGCAGTTCACGTGGACCGGAACAATAGATTTTTAGTGTTATCGTTCAGTGATGCTCCCTACCAGTAGTTTACGTTCTGCCAAATACTGAAGTGATACCTCGTGGTATCGTTCAGCGATGCACCCTACCAACAGTTCCCCTTTTCCTGAAGTCTCAAGTGATACCTTGTGTTGTTAGTCAGCGATGCTCCCTACCAACAGTTCTGGTTTTCCTGAAGACCGAAGAGGCTGCGGATGCTGTACGCTTGCTGGTCTTAGTGCAACGTGTACCCAATTCTGTTCCCTTATCACGCAATTCATAGAACTACAATCTAAAGCTCCACCCACCTTCATTGGTTGGTTATAGTCGTTAAACTCTGAGGTTTAGGGTAGCAGTGACGGTCTGTCTGTCCCTGGCCATGTGTTCTGTTGTGCCCCAGTGAGGTTCAGAGTCCTCATTTCTGTCCCTACGGTACGGCGCCGTTGTCTTTGTTGCCTCTCATTCTCTCGGCCCTTCGGGACACCAGAGAAGTTCTGGCCAGTAGATGGAGTATTCACCTTCACATTAATAAAATCAATGTCTTTCACCCCCCCCCAGGACAAAGGGCTCCTGAGACCAGCCGCTTTCTGAGTGAAACATGTCTCCTCATTTCAATCCTAATGAGTGACTATTATCATCGCCGAGGGTAATAAGTGAAGTCCTCCCTGTGACAGAGAACAGAGAGCAATCGGGCATTCCGACTTTGCTCAGCGTTAACCGTACTCCAGAGCGACGAAACTAAACCATCACCGATCGCAGTTTATTTTTCACCCGTCACTATGTAATTCCAGAATAACGCATATTTCTTCCAAAAGAGGTTTGTGAATGAAAAATGCTGGAGTTTTTCAGCGGTGACGCAGCAGATGTGCACTGAGAAAGATATGGAAACTTTAAGGTCCATCCCGTATCATCCCCAGAGTTGTGGTTGTGAACTACTTGGCGTTTCCGCGGTTAGCGCATCGAGTAACTTCACCACACGGAGTTACTTTGAATCGTCTTTCACCCCAGGAGGGAATGGGTAATCATATTGAGAAATGCTTTCAATACAGAATCGGAGAAAACATATTTGTCTCCTGTCTTTGTTTTATATGTGCGCCGGAATCATTTCAATATCATTTCCCGTTTCTTGCAGTGAACTTGGTGGCAATTGTGATCCTGTCACGAGGAAGGTGCGGTTTGTCCAAATGCATCACTCGCTACCTGATGGCCATGTCAACGGCGGATCTGCTGGTGGTTATTGTCGAAGTGATAATACGTCGGATTAATTGCATGCATTTATCATTGAATTTTCTATCTCTCACGCGAGTTTGTAGCATCAACTTTGTAGCATCCATTATAACTGTGGACTGTTCTGTCTGGTTTACCGTCGCTTTTACCTTCGATCGCTTTGTGGCAATTTGCTGTCAGAAGCTTCAGTTAAAATATTGCACCGAGAAAACAGCTTCGGTGATTATCGCTGTTGTGATTATATCAAGCTGCCTGAGGACAATCCCTTTCCATTTTTTGCTTGTACCTTTAGTTTATATTGACAATACTGGATGGGGCTGCGTAGTAACATCTCATTATGTGACCTCTCCACTCTGGACAGTTTACGAGTGGATCGACAGCATCATAACCCCCTTATCACCAATCCTGTTAATTTCACTCTGCAATGCTCTGACCGTCAGACATATTATCGCGGCCAATAAAGTTCGCAAGCAATTCCGAAACAATGGAGAGAATTCAAAGGATGATGCAGAGGAGAAGAATCGGAAGAAGTCCATTATTTTACTTTTCACCATTTCAGCCAATTTCATGTCACTATGGATGATATATGTCGTGCATTCTTTGAACTGGCCGGTGAGGAACTTCTTTTACTATGATCGGTTCTTGAGTGACCCAGTGTACATCGCCCAGGAGGTTGGGTTCATGTTGCAGATTCTCAGTACCTGCACAAACACGTGTATCTATGGACTGACGCAGAGGAAATTCAGAAAGGAACTGAGAAATGGCGTGAAATACATATTTACACTGAACGGGAAAATGTGCAAACTCTAGTTAAACAGATAAACATACTCTATGAGGATGAGCATGTTTCTTTCATAGTATTAAAATTGTGTGTAGGCTGGGGGAAAGTGTATTGTATACCACATGATATTTACAATAATGCTAAATTTACTACATTGAATGGAAGCAGGGCTTTATCAGAATCCTACAATATTTTGTGCATCATCACATAGTGACGTTCTATGCCCATCTATTGCAGTGGAAAGTGGAAAATAAAACTGTGAAACAAGCTGCTGGATCTGGGGAACTTACATAAGGCCGGATAAATGAAGAGTTTCATTCGAAAATGTTGTGAGAACCGGATGAAATTCTGTGCTAAAGGCGGTAGGGAATAGAGCAAGTGCAGGAATTCTGTTGGCTGACATAGACGATGATAATGACATGGGTCATGGGTCAATGAATGAGAGAGAGAGGGAGAGAGAGAGAGAGAGAGAGAGAGAGAGAGAGAGAGAGAGAGAGAGAGAGAGAGAGAGAGAGGAGAGAGAGAGAGAGAGAGAGAGAGAGAGAGAGAGAGAATTGAAAATCAGTGGAAACAGAGACCATAAGAAAGTGGTTGATCAGGATATATTTTGTTGGCACCGACGAACCTGGGTCACAATTCATGGTCCAGAACACATTACAATCAAAGATACGTATTCCCGATTACCTGTCATAGAAAGACAGAAATCTACAGCACATTCCAAGTCCTTCGTCCCACAGTGTTGTGCCGACCACGTACCCAAGTCTAGAAACCGACTAAAATTTCCCTGCCGTATAGCCCTCTATTTTTCTAAGCTCCAGGTCCCTGTCTAAGAAAGACCCTACTGTACCCACCTCCACCACCTTCGCTGGCAGTGCATTCCAAACCCCCAACACTCTCTGGGTGATAAACGTAACCCCGACATCCCCCTTGCACCGACTATGAAACACCCCTCCTTTAAGCTAGTTAAGGTCTGGGAAAAAGCCTCTGGCTATCCATACGATCAATGCATCTCGTCATCTTATACAGTACCAGGTCATCTCTCATCCTCCGTCGCTCCAAGGAGAAATGGCCAAGGTGGCTCAACCTATTCTCACTGGCATGCTCCGAAATCTAGGCAACATCCTTGTAAATCTCCTCTGCAATGTTTCTCTAGTATCCAGATCCTTCCTGTAGAGAAGCGACTAGAACTGAACACAGTGCTCCAAGTGGGGTCTGACCAAGGACTTACATAGCTGTAACATTACCTCAAGGCTCTTAAACTGAATTCCACTGTTGATGAAGGCCAACACACCATACACCTTCTCAACAACACTGTCAACCTGCGGAGCAGCTTTGAGTGTCCTATGGACATGGACCCAAAGATCTCACGGATCCTCCACACTGACAAGAGTCTTATAATTAATATTATATTCTCTCTTCAGATTTGACCTACCAAACTGAGCTACTTCACACTTATCTGGATTGAACTGCATTTGCCAGTTCTCGTCCCAGTTCTGCAATCAATCGATGTCACGCTGTAACCTCTGACAACCTTCCATTTTATCTACAACACCCTCAACTTCTGTCTTATCAGTAATCTTACTGACCCACCCTTCTACTTCCTCATCGGTCATTTATAAAAATTCACAAAGAAGAGGGTTCGTAGAACAGATCCCTGCAGAACACCCCGGTCACCATCCTCCATGCAAAATATGAGCCATTTACAACCACCCTTTGCCTTCTGAGGCCAGGACAATTCTGGATCCACAAATCACGGTTTACCTGAATCCCATGCCTCATTACTTTCTGAATGAGCCTCGCTCGGCGAATCCAGAGTTCTACCTTCATCAGGGTGTTTTGTTACGTCATCAAAGAATTCAACCAGTTTCGTAAGGCATGACCTGCCCATGACAAAGCCATGTGGACTATCTATAATCAGATTATGTCTCTCCAAATGCTCTTCAATCCTGTCTTTCAGGATCTTCTCCGACAAATTGCGCACTACTGAAGTTAGACTCACTGGTCTATAATTTCCTGGGTTATCTCTACTCCCTTTCTTGAACAATGGAACAACATTTGAAACCCTCCTATCCTCCGGTACTTCTCCCATCCCTGTTCAGGACGCAAAGATAATCGCAAGAGGCTCAGCAATCTCCTCCCTCAAAACCCATATCAGCCTGGGGTATATCCCATCCGGCCCCGGTGACTTTCCCCCTTCCTCAGTCATTTATTCCCAAATTGTCCCTCTCCAACGCTATGGTGAAGGAGTCAGTATTGTGATCTCTACCTCCAAAATGCTCCCCCAGCACGAGATCTGACACCTGACCAGTTTCATTTCCCATTTCCAGATCAAGTACGGCCTCTCCTCTAGTTGGCTTACCTACATATTGCATCAGGACCTTCCAGAAAACACCAAACCGTCAATGTCCTGGCTGGCATCTCCCACCTTTTCCCTTTCCTCCCTAATTGGTCCTTAATCCCCACACTTGATTCCTAATCTTTCCCAATTCCTCTCTATCACCAGCACCTGGTTTCCATTAGCCACCAGAGGATAAGACTCCGACAGCTCCGGTCAGCCCTTGCCAGATTGTTGGTCGACTCTCAGAGGAACCTTGCTCCAAGTCTTCGACCTCATATCTCTTCGTGAACCAAATCTCCCAGATCCTGACTCAGCCCGATCCCGATTCTACACCCGCTACGGAGATTCTGCCTCCTGATCCTGCCTCCGCGTCGGAGTCCTGCACTTGGGTTCGTTTTCCAGCCACGTCCTCGTCACACAAACAAACTCCACCCCATCTAAACCCCTTGCTCTAAGGAGATGCCAATCCATATTAGGAAAGTTAAAATCACAACAACCCTACTGTTATTGCAGCATTCTGGAACCTGCCTTCCTATCTGCTCGTCGATGCCTCTCTTACAATTGGGAACGTCTATGAAAACACCCAGTAGAGTGATTGACCCTTTCCTGTTTCTGGCTTCCAATCACAATGACTCAATAGACAATTCCCTCCATGACTTCCTCCTTAATCGCAGCCGTGATACTATCCCTGATTAGGAGTACCACATCCCCACCTCTTTTGCCTCCCTCTCTGCCATTTCTGAAATATCTATAGCCCGGCACACTCAGCAGCCATTTCTGCTGCTCAGTCATCCAGGTCTCTGTAAGTCCGCAACATCATAGATCCACACGCTGATCCACGCTATTAGTTCATCCGCCTTGCTTGCATTAAAATAGACACATCTCACACCATCTGACTGAGCGCTTCTTTGCTCTATCATTTGCCTATCTGCCTCAAAAACTCCATACAAGCTGTCCGTACTTGTGCGCCAACTGTCCCGTCCTCTGCCTCTTCACTTCGGTTCCCTCCCTCCTGCAAATCTGGTTTAAACCCTCCCCAATAGCATTAGTAATGCTCCCTCCCATGTTATTAGATCCCATCCAGTTCAGGAGCAACCTGTACCACTTGTACCGGTCACCCCTTCCCCAGAAAAGGTTCTAACGATCCAAGAACTTGAAAGCCTGCCCCCTGAACCATCTCCTCAGCCATTCATGTATCAGCAGTATCTTCCTGTTCTGACCTTCACGAACGTGTGGCACTGGGAGTAATCCGGAGATGACCACCTTGGAGGTCCTGCTCTTCAGTCTCCATCCTAACTCCCCAGTCTCACTGTGCAAGATCTGTGCCCCTCTCCTGCCCATGTCATTGGTATCAACATGAGGGGAGATTGGATAGAGGTATATAAAATTATGATAGGTATAGATAGAGTGAATGCAAACAGGCTTTTTCCACTGAGGCTAGGGGAGAAAAAAAAACAGAGGACATGGGTTAGCGGTGAAAGGGGGAAAGTTTTAAAGGGAACACTGGGGGGGGGGGGGTCCTCACGCAGAGAGTGGTGGGAGTGTGGAATGAGTTGCCAGATGAAGTGGTAAATGCGGGCTCACTTTCAACCTTTAAGAAAAACTTGGACAGGTACATGGATGAGCGGTGTATGGAAGAATATGGTCCAGGTGCAGTTCAGTGTGACTAGGCAGAAAAATGGTTCGGCACAGCCAAGAAGGGCCAAAAGGCCTGTTTCTGTGCTGTAATGTTCTATGGTTCTATGGACAATGAATTTCACGGTTGCACAGGATGATACGTATGTATTTGTTAATATATTTACTTCGCTCTCTGAGCTTTCGAAAATTGAACATTTGTCCCTCACGAACATGATTTAACGATTCATTCTCTCTCTCTCTCTCTCTCTCTCTCTCTCTCTCTCTCTCTCTCTCTCTCTCTCTCTCTCTCTCTCTCTCTCTCTCTCTCTCCCCTACCCCCCCCTCTCTCTTTCAGCTGCGCCGTCAGTTGATATATTTTCGCCCTGAAACGGAATACAGATTGTGGCAAAAGTCTGAAGAATGCGGACAGCCTTGTGTATGTTAGTCAATGGAACCACCACATGATTATTCGTTATTCAGAACTAGGGAGGGGATGCTGAAGTTGTGAAAGCAACAGTATAATAATAAATCTTTAACTACTGAACAGGGGCACTTCAAAACTTCCTCTCTTTTGTTGAAATTTATGTCAAGTAATTGCTTCTCTCTCTACAGATGCAGACCGACCTACTGTTTGTTTCACATCTGTCCCTCCATCTACTTCCCCCTTCCTTTCTCCGTCTGTTTCACTTTCCCTCATTCTTTCACTTTACTTCTCCTTCCCTTATTGCCTCTCCCCTCTTCCCCTCACCCCCCTGTATCGGTCTGATACTGTCCTTATCCTTCCTGTCGCTCTGTTTTTCCACGCCCCCGTACCCACCGCTGTCAAGGAGGTAGCAAAGGGTAGTGACGATGTTGTTTCCATGGTCACCAATCAGAACCTGACCTCGACAAGGTTCGGCAATGGAGACCAGTCCAGAAGGTGAGGCCCATGGGATTCACAGCAATTGGCAAACTGGATACATTATTACCTGAGCGACAGGAGACGGAGGATTTTAAAAGAGAGTTATTTTGATGATCGCCTGCCTGTGGTGTTCCACGGGTATGGGTGTTGGAACCCTTGATGTTTGTAATGGATGATAGATCAATAGAGGGCTCCGTGGGATGGAAGTGTTCGATCCGGGATTCCCAACCTCAGCCTATCAGATCCCTCGTTAATGATAGGAGCCCATGGCATAAAAACGTTTGTGAACCCCTGGGTTAGATTGATCTTGCAGTGGGTTAGAATGTCGGCAGAACATCCTGGGCCGAAGGGCCTGTATTGGTCTCTATTCCATGTTCTCAGTTCTAATTCGGAGCAACAGATAACCTGCTGGAAGAACTCCTCGTGTCCAGCTGCATCGGGGGGAGGAAAGGAATGAACGACTTTCCGGTGGAAATCCTGTATCGCCAGTCCGACAGATTCCGGTTCTGTGATGTACTCTTCGCTTTACTGTTTATCTGTGACTAAATATCTGAACTCCGTGCCAGCTGAGCTCCACCCATCCCAAACTGGGAATGATGTTTCCACTGTTATCCTGTAAATTTCCATCAATTCTTCCTCAGTTATCTCCACCCCGCTGAACCTGCTCGTTCCACCATCAACCCACAAGGTTCTGCACATGCTGGTAATCCAGAGTAACACACACAAAATGCTGGAGGAACTCAGCAGGTCAGACAGCAATGGTGGGATCTGTCGTCATTCCTGATGGAGAGTCTCTGCCCGAAACATCGGCTCCTGGTTCCTCTCCATAGATGCTGCCTGATCCGCTGAGTTCCACCTGAATTTTGTGCGTGTACCTCCAGCTCACTCTGTCGAACATTTTCAAACGTACTTATCAGTGCAAATTAAATCGTCCGGCCGGTTCAATTCCAATGAGAGCTCCCGCTTGGTTTTGGGTAATTACACTGACACGGACTTTGAGTGAGAAGATGAAAGCTCTGTAACTGGGTAACTCCAACAATAGCTCTCACAGAGTATTAACTGGTGCTGAGTGAAGTTTTGTTTTCAGGGTGTTACATTAATTCCAATTACTTTCATTTGTTTCAGTTTATTGAAGATTGAGCACAAGAGCGAGATGTAACGCTGCAGCCCTTTAAAACCCTCGTCAGGCCACACTTGTAATGTTTCGTTCGGATTTGGTCGTCCCATTATAGGCAAGACGCGGAGGAGGTTTCCGAGACCGCCTGAATTATAGAGCATGTTACGTGATCAATGGTTGAGCGAGCTGTGGCTTCTCTCTTCGGGGTGAAGGAGGATGAGAGGTGACTTTGTGGAGGTGTACAGTGTTACAAGAGGCGTGGATGGAATGGAGTGACAGAGCCATTTTCCGGGGGGGGGGGGGGTGAAATGGCTACCTCGAAGACCCATAATATTGACGGGGTGGAAAGTATTGCAGGAATATCAGGGCTCGTTTTTCACACAAAGAACGATGGCTGCGTGAAACGCCCTGCCTGGAGTGGTGGTAGATGCCGCTGTGTTGGAATCATTTCAGAGACTGAAAGATTAGTACATGGATGATATACTTATATATCGTATTCAGATATGGAGAAAATCCACTACCCTCTGTGCCCTAAGGGGCCGATAGCAAGGAGGTAAACATTTCACAGAGAAAGGGATGGGCATGCCCACCTCCCTTTGGCCAATTACCTCACCGCAGAGAGAAAGTTTCATTTCGACACCAAAGAGTTTAATCTATTATGTCGGTACCCTGGGGATTTCCAATTAAATATTACAAACTATTTATATGACAGCTGATATTTCACCCGCTGACACAGTCACTATATTTCATCTTCTTAAATCCGTTATTTATTTTCATGAACGATCCGAAACATTGGTGTTGCGTGGAGATTGGCAGGTGTATAAATTCAGGGTTGAGAAGGATTTCTTTCTCTGATTTACATTGGGAGCGACTGTCGGCTGCTGAAATCCTTTGATCAGCTCACTCAGGAAATGTTGGAAACTTTTTACCGCGTCAGGGATACCTACTATCTGGTCATTCTGGCGATCGCTGTACCCGGTAAGCAATATTAAATGGTGTGTCATGTTTTACCTAAAGTCAAGAACGCCGTGCTCAGCGCTGTCATTGATGATGCTGAAACGCTACTTGATGAAAGACGGAAGCTGTTTTACCGAAATTTCCTGTAGTTGGCGTAAAAAACGTGGCCGGCTGTATGATTGGCGTTGGGTGAGACAGCGTGATATTAAACATTAGCGCAATGAAAAGATCAGCGGAGTGTTTATATTCTCTAGAATATATATTCCAAGCTGCGAATGGATGTTCAGTGTGATGGGAAATAGATGGCAGGACATTTCCAAATTAAATTCTGAAACCGAATCAGCAGAGGCCAGAAAACAAGGAATATAGTAAAATACGAAAGCAGTTCAGGATTATTCATGTCCTTTTGCTCAGTACTTTGTTGAACCACCTCTCCCAGCAGTTACAGCCAGTAGTCTATTTGGACACGACCCTGCTAGTTTTGCAGAACCTGATGGAGCAAGATGTCCCGCACCTCCTTGCAAAGTTGCTCAAACTGTGGCTGGTCAGTTGGGCATCTAGACGTCCTGCCAGAGATTTTCGATCGGGCTCTGGTCACTACTCTGACTGGGTCACTCAAATACATCAAATTTCTTTATTTGAAGCCACTCCATGGTTGCTCTGGCTGGGTGATTTTGGCTTGTTGATTTGCTGAAAGAAATCTTTCTCCCCAGCTTAAGCTTTCTGGCAGAGTCCAGCAGGTTTTATTCAGGATCTCTCTGTGTTTAGCACTTTCATTTTCTCATCAATCCTGACCGGATTTCCAGTCCATCCTGCTGAAAAACATCCCTTTAGGGCGTAACACGCATCGGTAGGAACATATCATTGCCCACAGAGACTTTAGAAAGCGTCACTTACAACATACTGTATGGATATGGAAGAAGGTATTGTGCTCGGATCAGACTAAAGTGGAAATCTTTGTGGCACAAATCTAACACTGTACATTAGCCAGGCAACAGCATCGCTACTGTAAAGTGTGATGCACATTTAGAAGATTGAGGGGGGATCTTATTGAAACGTATAAAATTCTAAAGGGATTGGACAGGCTAGATGCAGGAAGATTGTTTCCGATATTGGGGAAGTCCAGAACGAGGGGTCACAGTTTAAGGATAAAGGGGAAGCCTTTTAGGACTGAGATGAGGAAAAACTTCTTCACACACAGAGTGGTGAATCTGTGGAATTCTCTGCCACAGGAAACAGTTGAGGCCGGTTCATTGGCTATATTTAAGAAAAAGTTAGCTATGGCCCTTGTGGCTAAAGGGATCAGGGGGTATGGAGAGAAAGCAGGTATAGGGTTCTGAGTTGGATAATCAGCCATGATCATACTGAATGACGGTGCAGGCTCGAAGGGCCGAAGGGCCTACTCCTGCACGTATGTTTCTATGTTTCTATCATGCTGTGGTGGTAATTTTCATTGGCAGAGACTGGAAATGTGTTCCGCATTGATGGGGAGACGAATGCTGGTAAATACTGAGAAGTCATCGGTAAAAACCTGCTGATCTCTGCCAGAAGTCTTAAACTGGGTAGGAAGTTCGTCTTTCGGCAGAAGAACATCCCCAAAACAGGTTGCCAGAGCAACCGTGGAGTGGATTCAAACGCTCTATATTGATATCCTTGAGAGGCCCAATCGCAGTCCGGATCTTTACCGATTGTAGGTCTCTGTCATGACCTCAGGGTTCCTGTCCACCGACGGCCCACAACTAACCTGCCACGGCTTGCGAGTTTTGCAAGGAGGAGTACGCAAAACTTGCTCCGTCACGATGCGCTAAGCTAATGGAGACGAGTCGAAAAATTATATTGGTTGTACTAGCTGTGAGGGATGATTTATATCAGGTGCATGAATACTTTCGAAATGCTGACATTACAGTTTTCTGAACTTGCAGTTTTTCATGGTCTACAATTTTCTCTGATAGTTTAGGCTCTGCGGAGAGAAAGGACCACGTGATTCACAAATTAAAAGTCTCAATTAAATTGATAAAAGTCGCTGGTACCAATTCTCATTTCTGTGAAGACATCGTTGGGGCCTGAATATTTTTATAAGGCACTAAAAAAATTATTGGGAAATAACCATTATATTGTCGATCCGGCTTACATTGTCTTGCACAATTTATCTGTCGATTTGTCGCTGGTTAATCGCAGCTTTTAACGTTCGATAAACGCACAGGTCACTGTGGGACAACTGTCACATTGAAACATGATGGCACATGGGAACAAAATGTCGTCTTCGCATCTTGTTGTTTGTTTTTCTGCTGCAGGTACATTCGTTTCCTTTTCCGCAATATTCCAGATTCCCAATTTTCATTGGCGAGGTGACATGAAATAGCATCTTGACTTTTACTGAGTGAAATATGTTAATCAAGGCAAACCTTCCTGTGCAGTGTCACAGGAACATTTATCCAGTAACCTTTAGCAGAAATTTCAAATGCATCAACAACCAGCAAGTTTAAATTCTGTCTGAAAGGCGCTTCCACACTGCAAATGTGCACAGAATCACTGCATAATGATTTGGTTGCTTCATTGATTATTTGCTGATTGTTACCGTGTTGTTCAACCCCTCCTTCCCCTCGCTAAATTTCAAGAGAGTTATTGCTCAGGAATGTTTGCCTTTTGATTTATGACGGTTCTGCAAATAACCTGCATCTGACAAGCAGGTAACCAGTTGTGCACCAGCCTACAATCCCTATATTGGGGAAACAAGCGTCCATTGGCGGGTAATAGGGGTAAAGAGTGAACAAAAGATAGACTTTAAATTCGTAGTGTCTCTCAGGGTAGGTCCAACACCAAAAAATATTCCAGAAGACCATAAGACATAGGAGCAGAATTAGGCCATCTGGTCCACCGAGTCGAAACTGCCATTCAATCAAGGCAGATTCTTTATTATTCTTCCTCAACCCGATTTCCTGGCCTTCTTCCCGTAATCCTTGATGCCCTATCCAAACAAGCAACTATCAATCTCTGCCTTAAATACACCCAGCGACCTGGCCTCCACAGCTGCATGTGGCAACAATTTGCACACATTCACCAACTTTTGACTAAAGAAATTTCTCCGTACCTCTGTTTGGAAAAGGGCGCCCCAGTGTCCTCTTGTCCTAGACTCTCCCACCATGGGAAATATTCTTTCCACATCTCTTCCGTCTAGGCCTTTCAGTGTTCAAACGGTTTCAATGAGATTCCTCCTCACCATTCTGAATTCCAACGAGTACAGAGCCAAAGCTATCAAACCTTACGATAACCGTTTCATTCCCAGAATCATCCTTGTGAACTCCTCTGGTCGCTCTGCAATGCCAGCCCATCTTTTCTAAGAGGTGCGGCCCAAAACTGTCCACAATGCTCACGGTGAGGCCTCACCAGTGCTTTATAAAGCCTCAGCATCACATCCTTGCTCTTGTATCCTAGACCTCTTGAACTGATTGCTAACATGACATTTGCCTTCCTCACAACCGACTCAGTCTGCAAGTTACCCTTCAGGGTGTTCTGCAGAGGGAATCCCAAGTCCCTCTTCATCTCAGATTCCTGGATTTTCTCCCCGTATAGAAATTAGTCTGCACATTAATTTCCTCAACACTACCTGCCTCTCTACCAGCCTTCCTCTGCTGACAAGTTAACTGGTGAACTGGAGAGACAAGCGTCAGTAATCCCCAGGTATGATAAAATATATAGTGTGAAACCAAAGCAATTCGAGCACCGACAGGCCTGGATAGAGTAGACATGGAGAATCTGTTTCCTACGGTGAGGGTATCTATGACAACAGATTAGGAGGACGTGTCTTCACAGCAGTGTTGATGACCAACTCGTTAAGCTAAAGGGTAGTGATTATGTGGAATCAGACTTTGCCTCAGACGTTTATGAAAGTTAATTCATTGGGTATATCTAAAGCAGAGGTTGATGTCCTTCATTATTAAGGGTGTCAAAGGTTATTGGGAGAATAGGTTTGAGAGGGATAATAAATCAGCCACGATGGAATGGCGGAGCAGACTCGATCTGTTGAATGCCCCAATTCTGCTCCCTTGTCTCCTGGTCTTTTGCCTTTATGGGAGCGATAAGGAAGCGGCCAGTCGATTCCGTAAGGGTCCGAAGGGTCAGAGATCAGGAGAGAACTGCAGAGACCCGGAAATGGAAAGCCGGCGGCGGACTGTGATCCTACTCTTCAGCACTCGATACTTCATCAGAGGTGATTAGTTTCAAAGCGGAATTGTAGACAGCATAATGTATCAAGCCCGCTGTCGTCGGGACGATGGGAGAAATGGAAAACGCGGGAGATGATCAGCAGGTTTGTACGTATCCATGGGAACAATAAGAAAATAAAGAGCGTTTCAGGCCGAAGAGCCTTTCTCAGAACTGGGAAAGACACACGTTCGGACTTTTGAAATCACTTTCTGATTACGTTCCCCGTCTCTGATGTTCAATCAATTTGATCAATTGCTGTTTAATTCAATTTGATCATTGCCGGTTACATCTGAGAGTGAAAGGCAGCCGGGGAATGTCTTCTGCTCTGAATGTACTTAATCCTACATCCGTACTTTGCTATGCCGGCGTAGATTAATTCATCCATTGGCCGATAACATTGCCTAGAGTTTATCCCTCTGACTACCCCGATACCACACGGGGATAGGGGCCTCCTTACACGCTCACCGTGCAGCATTATGTGCCACCTACAACTCCAAACCAGTTCTAACGAACAGACCCGAATAAAACTATAAAATTGACTTCTCTTCCTACAGTATCTGAGAGCCGAGTACCTGGGTGTAAAATTATAACCTCTGAATTGTGTTATAACTTCAGTCATTTCAATCAGAACGTTTTACATCCTAACATTCAAAGCTCAAAGTAAATTCCGATCACCATATACCAACTTGAGATTCGTTTTCTTACAGGATTTAACAGGAATATAAAGAAATGCAATATAATTCATAGCAGAATAAGACAAAGCTCTGATTCCATATCTGTTTCCTCTTCTCTCCCGCCCAGTAAACATAGTGGCGATTGCAATCCTGTCCCGGGGGAAGTGCGGCCTCTCCACGTGCACCACACGCTACCTGGTTGCCATGGCAGCGGCGGATCTGACGGCTGTCGTCACTGCATTCTTTGCACGGATCGAGTACTATTCCACGCAATCCTTCCTGGATACGTATCCCTTGTGTAGCATTATCTTTGTACTGCAATGTGCTTCCAGAGACTGTTCGGTCTGGCTCACCGTCACCTTCACCTTCGATCGGTTTGTCGCTATTTGTTGTCAGAAGTTAAAAGCCGGCTATTGCACAGGAAGGACCGCGGCCTTGGTTCTGGTGATCACCTGCACTATTATGTGTTTTAAAAATATCCCCTTCTATTTCGTTTATAAGCCAAGAGAGATACTCCATGGTGTATGGTGGTTTTGTAAGGTCGTTCCAGCTTATTTCACTGAACACCAGTGGGTGAGCTTTGACCGATTCGACAAGAGTTTAACCCCGCTGATTCCATTCGCACTAATTCTGATCCTCAACGCCCTGACGGTCCGGCATATTTTAGCGGCCAGTCGGGTTCGTAAGGGACTGAGGGGTCAGAGAAAGGGGGAGAACTGCAGTGACCCGGAAATAGAAAGCAGACGGCGCTCGGCGATCCTCCTCTTCACCATATCCGGCAGCTTTATCATTTTGTGGTTGGCGACTGTTGTCAATTTCTTCAAGTATAACGTCGGAGGGACAGATCCCAATAATTACACCGATTCTGGATTTATCTTACAGTCACTTGGATACATGTTACAGAACCTGAGTCTGTGCACGAACACGTTTATATATGGAGTAACACAGTCTAAGTTCAGAGAGCAGTTCATAGCCGCAGTTAAATGGCCAGTGATCACAATTGTACGCTTAATCAGGAGACAAAACAACTGACGGCAGCCAGGGTTTGTGCCCAATGGCTCCAGACTATGATGTGATACTAAAATCCAGATATTGTAATCATTCGCTGAAAATAATCACCATCGCGGGCGATAATGTCAATTCAGGAGACACCATAACGTTAGATCGACAATTTCGCTGTTTATGCTTTGGAGCAGTCACATTTCAAGATTCGTGATTTCAAGTTTCAATATTGTGCAGTGTCATTCCCTGTAGGTAGATGGAAGGAGATCAAAATTAATTGTTACTCCGGATCCAATGCAGCACAAGAAAAACACACCAAAAAACACACTAATAAAATAACACAATAAATATAAATACGTAGGATCGATCTCAAATGCAGATTGATTTTCTCTCCGTAAAGTGAGGCTCGGCTGTGTCTGACCGGAACTAATAAAGTAATGGTGGAGCTAGCTGGCGGACGTGTTGATCACCCTTATTTCTTGGGGAAAGTAATTACTTTTTTGGCTGATGTTCCTGCCGTGGTTTCTACGCTGCTTCCTCCCCGATGGGATGGGACAAACAGTCCATGAGCGGGCTGTGTGCGGTCCGCCACGATGTTACTGGCCACTGACCGGCACCTTTCTGCCTATATGTCCCTGATTCAGGGCGGCCGGTGCCAGTGATGCGTTGGCCCGTTTTCACAGACCGTTGCAGAGTGTTCCTGCCCGCTGTGATACAGTTTCCGTACCAAGCAGTGATGCAGCTTGTCCGGGTGCTCTCTACTGCGCATGTGTGGAATGACGTGAGTGTGGATGCGCAGCGCCCAGTTCACTTCCGTCTCCTCAGAATGCCGAACTGTCCTGACTGTGGAAGCTGTGTTCTGGGACCGGGGGAGCAGACAGGCTTTCTTGTATCGCTCAAACAATTGGTTTTATATTTCCTTTACTTCTGCTTAACGCTGTCGTTTCATGATGGAATGGGACGGGTTTACATCGAAAATAGGCATTAAAAAGCCGGCCACGTGGCCCAGTCAAAGTTCCTCCAAATAGATGCACATGTTTCGGAATTTCACATATCTCGGGACCTAATTGTTCCTCTGTCTTATGTTAATTGAATCCTTCCAAATGTATCAAATTCTGCACATATCAGAATAAAAAGAAATTAAGGACGGTAATTTTTTTTCTGTTTATCAAAATGTACAAGAACGTTATAATCACTGTAAATACTAATTCCCCGAGTATTACTGTAATCCTTTGGATTATGTATCATAACAGCTACTTAGTTATACTGAGAAACCATATCGAGCATAGTTGCTCCAGACGTTTTCTTGATTGCTTTCGTAATTTAACACATCACTCTTCATTTTTATGACGATCAAAATAGACGTGCGGACGACAGCAACTTATCTTTCTACTGTCACGGTACTGTCTCACAGCTGAACAAGTAAACATGGTTGTTCCGCTGAGCCTAATATCTGCTGTTGCCTTTCTCTCGCCCTCTGTACTGTCAAAATAATACCTTAAACGCTATATCCCCGCTTCCATCGTACAGTAGAGTGCGGATTTCCTTTATGATGTTCACCTGCCACACAACTGCACCTCGAGATGTATATTTACAATATCGAACTCATGATTGTATTTAGACATTTGAGAATTAAACAGCGTTCTACTTGAGAAAACAAATAATAATATTTGAAATAGATAAATCATTCTGCGCAAATCGGTGTATGTGTTTCTTTTGGGTAAAACGGAAGGTATTGTGACTGGGGAAAAAATACGTTTGCTCCAGATACTGTTATTTTCAACTGCAAAAAAAACTTCTCTGCGGGAGCTCGTGTTTATAATTCTGAATCAGAAGTGATGTTAAATCTAATGTGATCCACAGTAAAACAGTCGACTCCCGACTTTCTCCAAACGCAGTGGAGAATTCAGCGTAGTGATCAGTGAAATAACAATGCAGGTCTTCACGAATAAAACCGTTGCCTGGACAACCGTAAAGATTGATAAATCCCCAGCAGAGGCCTGAATTCTCGTCATCGCTGGAGCCTCTTTCCTCCTGTGATTCAGCTCCTGAATGAAGCTCGATCAGGTGCAGCACTCCGACTCTCCCTTCGCAACGCGCGTTCAATGGTCCTTCCTGCTCCCCTTGTCCTGTGATCATTATTCAGTCTCTTCATAGGTTCCCACTTATTTAAGTTTGATTACTGACTGACAATGAGCAGGTTCTGATTCTGAGTATCACGGGCTGATGAGGGACGCATGGGAAGAGCTTGCCGAAGTTTAATCATCGCGGGAGATTGGTTAGGAACCGAGTGGACGGAGCGCAGCACACCGGAGGGACGGTGCGAGATCAGTCGGAAGGTGGCG
The DNA here is from genome assembly GCF_048418815.1 of Hemitrygon akajei. NCBI lineage: Eukaryota > Metazoa > Chordata > Chondrichthyes > Myliobatiformes > Dasyatidae > Hemitrygon > Hemitrygon akajei. The sequence continues at coordinate 1,751,398 of NW_027331974.1, read as the reverse complement.
GCTAATCCGGCAGTCGGCAAAGCGTTTTCAAGTGTAGGTTTTGACCGACCTAAATGAGGTCGAATTTAGTGATTAATAACACAATCAAACGGGGAGATTTCTGTAGGATTGATGGAGATTGTTGTGCAATTGTGAACCACGGGTGACGTTCTGAAAGACTGACGAATGACTATCGTTGTCTTTTTCATGTAGGAAGGTTTGCATGGGCAAGCAAGGGAACTACGGGTTTCCAGTGAACTGGGTCGGATTGAACAAAAATATGAATAATAATTCACAGTTCAAACTTATTGAGATTTTACGGTTAACTTTGACAATTACAATTTTCTGGTTAAAGCACTGTGAAGTTAATTTTACATCCCTTAATTACATTTGTACCGTACTTCACAGAACGGGCTATAACCTGTTACCAAATTCGCATTGGGGACAAGCCACCCACAGAAATTTTGCACCCTCTTTAGTAGACACGCTGCAGTTTGTTACAAAAACAGTGAAAATTGTTCAGTTGTTCCAAAGTTTTTGCAGAACATACTTGTAGTTTCTAAATCTATCAGAAAATGACATTAGTCGGCAAAAACCAAACACATCAACTCTTGTGAAATATCTCCGCAAAACAGCATTGCTCCTTAAGACAATCTAACACATGATGCACTTATTCAATAAAGTTTCTCCTGCTAACACAACGAATCAAGTAGATTCTCTTCATATTTATTGGAACTAGTAAGCTGAAGACGAGCTTGCTTCCGCTAACACTCTCATGTTGAAATCTCGGACATAAACCCATATTACTACAGCACATTCGATTACACTTGGCTGCACCTTGGGTTTTAAGAAAGTGAGAGGAACCGAGAGGGAAGTTGCTCAGGCGGAGAAGCAGCTCAGACAGACCGAGGAGCGTGGTGATGAATGGGACCTGGTTACGTCTGTTGTCCATAAAGAAGCTCAGAACTTTATGACATTCCCGACGTGAGATAGAGATGTTTCGGCAGCTGGACATCTAAGGTGAAAATGCGGCGAGAGCGTGTGAAACATCACGAACGGGCGTAAGAAGGGAAGGAACTCGCGGGGCAAATAGAATCGCGTTCTGTGGACAGGAGCTCGGTGGGGAAGAAGCAGGCGGAAGCGATGGACGTATCTGGGCAGTCAGGTTTGTGGATCTGAGGGAGGAAGAAGACGCGAGCAGTGCGGGGCACGGGAGCTGTGTGGTTGGTGTCATTGGGTGGGAGGGAGATCTCCCGAGTTGATGAGACTGATAAGTCTGGTGATGGAACCGGGAGGAATGACGTCACACACCTTGCGGGTTTTTGTTGCAGAGCTCAGTCAGAGGAGGCGTTTGAAATTCCTGTCTGGCCTCCGCAATGTAGCGATCAGCCCACCGACTGAAATTGCACCCCCCGTCGGTGAGTTTGATGGTCAGACTGGGATTGGTGCAGAGAGAGTGGGGGGCAGTGCATTCACATGCGGTTCGGGGAGAATATAGAATTGGATGGATCAGAGGACACGGGACGGTTGAAGTGTTTAGAGAAGTGGAGTAGGAGGAACGGGGGGCGACGATAGGTGGGGTCTATCCTGATAGACCCTTGGTTAGTGAGGGGTAATGGTGGGGGAAGCGGAACCAGAGGACCCAGAGGCACGGAGAAGGATCTCATACTGTAGGAGCTCGAGTTCGGAGCCAGAGCTAGAGCTGGAGGTTCCGCAGTTTGGAGGTGGCCGATGCTGGTTTCTGGAATGGACTAGAGACAGCGGGATACGCGGTCAGGGTACAACCTCGGACGAGGTTTGACCCGTCTCTACAAGCGAGCTATCCAAGGCCTGGAGGTGGCTCCGAGTGCGGGGAAGGCACAGACCTGGTCTGGGGGCGGTTGATTTTCCGATATTTCCTGGTCACGTTGAAGTAGAAACCCGGCGGTTGAAGGTGCGGACCCGGTGGGTGATAAACGTTGAGACATTCAGGGTCGGCGGTGGCGAGTGAGGCCCGGAGCTGTAGCGGAGACTGAGACAGAGCACACAGACAATATACAATAGGTGCAGGAGTAGGCCATTCGGCCCTTCCAGCCAGCACCGCCATTCAATGTGATGATGGCTGATCATACACAATCAGTACCCTGTTCCTGCCTTCTCCCCGTATCCCTTGACTCTGCTATCTTTAAGAGCTCTATCTAACTCTTTCTTGAAAGCATCCGGACAATTGGCCTCCACTGCCTTCTGAGGCAGAGAATTCCAAAGATCCACAACTCTCTGCGTTAAAATGTTTTTTTCCTGAATTCCGTTCTAAATGGCCGACACCTTATTCTTAAACTGTGGCCTCTGGGTCTGGACTCCCCCAACATCGGGAACATGTGTCCTGCCTCTAGCGTGTCAAACCCTTAGTAATCTTATATGTTTCAATCAGATACTCTCTTATCCTTCTAAATTCCAGTGTATACAAGCCCAGTCGCTCCAATCTTTCAACATATCACAGTCCCGCCAAAACCGGGAATTAACCTCATGAACCTACGCTGCACTCCCTCAATAGCAAGAATGCCCTTCCTCAAATTTGGAGACCAAAACTGCACACAATACTCCAGGTGGGGTCACACCAGAGCCCTGTACAACTGCAGAAGGACCTCTTTGTTCCTATACTTAACTCCCCTTGTTAAGAAGGCCAACATGCCATTAGCTTCCTTCACAGCTTGCTGTACCTGCATGCTTACTTTCAGGGACTGATGTACAAGAGCACCTAGATCTCGTTGTACTTCCCCTTTTCCTAACTTGACTCCATTTAGATAGTAATCTTCCTTCCTGTTCTTGTTACCAAAGTGGACAACCTCACATTTATCCACATTAAACTGCATCTGCCATACATTTGCCCACTCCCCCAACCTGTCCAGGTCACCCTGCATTCTCATAACATCCTCCTGACATTTCACACTGCCAACCAGCTTTGTGTCATCGGCAAATTTGCTAATGTTACTTTTAATCCCTTCATCTAGATCATTAATGTATATTGTAAATAGCTGTGGTCCCAGCTCCGAGACTTGCGGTACCCCACTAGTCACTGCCTACTGTTCTGAAAAGGACCCGTTAATCCCTACACTTTGTTTCCTGTCTGCCAACCAATTTTGTATCCATACTAGTACCCTACCTCCGATACCATGTGCTCTAATTTTGCCCACTAATCTCCAATGTGGGACCTTATCAAAGGTTTTCTGAAAGTCCAGGTACACTACATCCACTGGCTCTCCCTTGTCCATTTTACCTAAGATGGACTGGGCTGTATCCATTTCTTTTTGTAGGATTTCCCGTTCAAGGACATTGGCGTTTCCACACCGGTCTTCCAGCCAATATAGACTCCACCACCCCGCCATAGACCTTTGTCAAAGTTTTTGATGTCATGCCGAATCTTCACACACTTCTATTGCCCGCGACAGGTCCTCTGAAATGCTCCATAGATGAACTGAAGGTTTTTCTTCAGACCCTCTCTACCTCTGATCCCCCGATGAGGACTGCCTCATGGATCCGGTTTCCTCCTCCTGAGGTCAATAATCAGCCCCTTGGTCTCGCTGATATTGAGTCAGAGGTTGTTGTTGTGGCTCCGCCCACCCGGATTTTCAGCCTCGCTCCTGTTTGCTGATTCGTCACCGCCTTTGATCCGGACAATGGTAGTGTGACGTCAGCAAACTCTAGCATGCCATTGGAGCTGTGCTTAGCCTCACAGTCATCAGTATCAAACGAGTAGAGCGGGGACTAAGCACACAGTCTTGTGGTACACGTGTGCTGATGGAGATTGTGGAGGGCATGGATTTGCCAATCCGGACTGAATGGGGTCTGCAAGGAAGTCAAGGATCTCATTGCACAAGACAATACTGAGCCCATGGACTTCCGATTAGAACCTTGGGACTCGTTCCTGGACATTGGGCACATGACTCGCCGATCAAGCTCGAACTGCGCAGTCGCCGATGACAGAGACCCGAATGCTAGTCGTCGATCTACAATCTTATAGATTAGTGAATCCAGGGGGTCATCGGAACGACCCGCAGGGAACTCGGCCTCGACATAACTGTCAACACCATTGTCCCGGAACTGGCACTAGAGTGATATTTTTGTCTATTGTTTAGTTCATTATTATTTGGATTTCAATTGTTTCCCTGACCTGGTGTAAAATTTATCTTCAAGAACGAGCGTCTGCCTCCACAGCCTTGGCTGGTCATGGATCCCTGACCCTTCTCCTCTTCGGTCCAGTTGACCATCACTTTCCCCGTTGATCTCTTTGCTGTTATTTGTTGCCAGAAATTGAAAATAAAATATGGTAACCCAATGTCCGCAGCGCTGATTTGGGTGACCACTGGCACTTTCATGTGTTTACAAAACACTCCTTTCTGCTTTATATATCCGCTGTCAAAGGTGATCAATAACATACGATGGCGTTGTAAACTCAGACAAGGTGAGTACACTGAAACCCGGCGTGTGCGCTCTCATTAAGAGTTACACTCCGTTCATACCATTCGCTTTAGTTTTATTTTTGGAAGCTGTGACAGTCTGGAGCATATTAGTGGGGAGTCACGTGTGTAATGGAGTTGTGGGGAGAACAAGGTCGGAAACTCGAGTGACCCGGAGAGGGGAAGCAGACGGAAGTCTGTGATTTTATTGTTCAGCCATTTCTGCCAGTTTTACCGCATTCTGCGCGGCGTCCGGCATGAACCCTGTGTTTATTATATTGCAGGAGAGTATCCAGGCGGAGTTAAAGATTATACCCTTGAATATTTCTCATAAATGATCCATAACATAAGCTCGTGCACAAGGATTCTTCATCCATGTCTGACACATTCCGTGTTCAGGGATCAGTTCCGGGACTTTATTCCAGGTTTTCCAACCCGGGGTCCATGGTCCCCTTGCTCACTGGTTTCAGTTCATGACATAAAAGGTTGGGAACACTGAAGGCGCAGGGCGTGGTGGAGATCTTTCTTGGCCTGGAGATACAGAGGATCTCCCGGAAGGTTGTGTGTGAAATGACGACAGCTTGGCAAGGTCGCTCTCTGTCATTCCCCAGCACTCTGACCTATACAAGAGTGTGGACAGATCACAGCTCTGCAAAGCTTCACCTTGGGGTGGACGCTGTAGTTGGTTGATCTACATATGTTGTGTCATTGTTCTGAAGACATTTCTCGCTGAGTCTGCACTGGGTTTTGTCCCTGGTCCCCCCATCCTGCTGAATGATGCTGCGCAGGTCGGTGAATCTGCCAGTGCTGGGTAAGTCGATGCCACGGGCCTTGACGAGAGGAGGAGACTCTGCATTGAGGGTCATGGTCTCAGTCTTTCTCTGGCTGACTGTGAGTCCAACCAGTGTACAGTGTATGTATCTGCAAAGTCATCCGCAAAGTCAAGCTCTTCCAAGCAGAGAATGGAGTCCACCTAATGTCCCTCTGTTTATCTTTCGTTGTTTCCCTCATAACACAGTCAGTCACCGGGTGAAACAATATCGCCGGCATTATACAGCCTTGTCTGACTCCTGCCCTGACTTGAAAGCTCAGGTTGCTGGCCCCAGCTGTGCACAGAATCTCAGATTGAGTTGGACAAGTTTGGAAAGGATCCTGCATGATCTGAGAATTCACCAGATGCTCTCCCTGTGATTCCTATCAAAAGTCTTTTCAAACTGCACGAAGTTTACAAACAGTTGTCTCCGCCGCTCTGCGCATGCTCTGTGAAGTTCTGCAGCGTGAAGATCTGCCCGTCAGAGCCTCTGTTCTTCCTGAAGCAAGCTTGCTCCTTCCTCAAGCACACATCGATAGCAAATGTCATCCACTGGACAATGGCTTTGGCCAGAATCATGCTGGACACTGACAGAAGTGTGAGGACTGGACAGGTTTTACAATCACATACCGCTCCTTTCCCGGGGACGGTAACAATGACTCCCCTTGTCCAGTCACTGGGTACCCGTCCCCATTCCCATCCAATAGCAAACAGTGGTTGCAGGGCGGCTGCTGCGAACTCAATTTCACCTTTGAACGGTTCGGGTTCAGAGTGGAATGTCCTGGAGTCTTCGTGATTTAATCGCAGCAACAATCTCCAAATTTTTGCAGGATTTCCCATTAAGGAAATCGGTGTTTCTATCCCAGGTACTGACATCAGTACCTGATGTCAGTCAAGCTATTCTCCACCGTACGTCCTTAAAAGTTGGTAAATCTTTTCTGATGCCATGTCGAATCTCCGTAAACCCCTACGGCAGTACAGTCACTGCCGTGGTTTCTTAGTAAATGCACTTCCGTACTGAGCCCAGAACAGGTCCTCCGAAGTGAGCACACCGAGGAATTTAAAGTTGATTTCCCTCTCCATCTCTGTTTATCTCGATCAGGACTGGATCACTGGCCTCAGGACCTCCTCCCGATATCAACAATCAGCTCCTTGGTCCGCAGCTGATGACGTCAAACACACGTACATTAGAACACAGAGCAGGCCGGGAGCATGTTATCGCTGGGTACATCAATTCCCCCTCCCACGCATCCATTCCGTCCACCCCTCCGGCAATTCTTTCAATCGTAAACAAATCAATCTGGAAGGAAACTCTGCTCCAGAATTGCACCTTGTTGAAATAATGAGCAGACAGGGATTAAATATTTATCGAAAATTGTCTGTTTTATTTTATGTTTCCAACAGTTAAGTCAGATGCCAGTGATAATTCCAAATACATGAGATTTGCAATTCCATCAACTTTACACAGCCACCCGGCCACCAGTCTTTTCCCCTTTCTGATATTCCTTCTAGTAATCATTTATTCACGTTCACCCTGATCATCACAGGCACCCGCTTCTACTACTAACCATTGGGTGACGCCCAACACTGAAAAATCCCCGAGGATTCACTGATCGGTCACAATCATTGTCAGTAATTGCTGATGGATAAAGTGTGTGGAGCGAGAAACATAGACAGGGAATGTGTGGAAATCCTCAATTTCTCCTCAGCGAAAGAAAATGACAACATAAAGAATGAATTGGGTGAAATTGTAATGGGAAACAGAGAAATGGCAGAAACATTTAATAAGTACTTCAGATCTGTCTTCACTAGGGAAGACACAAGCAATCTCCCAGATGATTGGATGGTCCAAGGACGTAGGGTAACAGGAAATGAAACAGATTGACATTAGGAAGGAAACGGTGATGAGTAGACTGATGGGACTGAAGGTTAACAAATCCCCAGGTCCAGATGGTCTGCATTCTAGGGTACTAAAGGAGGTGGCCCTGGAAATTGCGGATGTATTGATAATCATTTTCCAATGTTTGTTAGATTCAGGATCAGTTTCTGAGGATTGGAGAATGGCTAATGTTATCCCACTTTTTAAGAAAGGAGGGAGGGAGAAAACAGAGAACTATCGTCCTGTCAGCCTAACATCAGTAGTGGGGAAGACGCTAGAGTCCATTATTAAAGATGAAATAGTGGCATATCTAGATAGCAGTGATAGGATTGGGCCGAGCCAGCATGGATTTACCAAATCATGCAAATCATGCTTGACTAATCTATTGGAGATTTCTGAGGATGTAACCAGGAAGTTAGATAAAGGAGATCCAGTGGATGTAGTGTACCTCGATTTTCAGAAGGCATTTGATAACGTCCCACATAGGAGATTGGTGGGTAAAATCAGAGCTCATGGCATTGGGGGGAAGATATTGATATGGATAGAAAACTGGCAGATAGAAAGCAAAGGGAAGCGGTGAATGGGTGTTTCTCGGAATGGCAGGTGGTGACTAGTGGGGTGCCACAGGGCTCGGTATTGGGACCACAGCTGTTTACGATTTACATCAACGATTTAGAAGAAGGCATTGAGAATAACATCAGCAAGTTTGCTGATGATACGAAGCTGGGTGGCAGTGTGACATGTGATGAGGATGTGAGGAGAATTCAGGGTGACTTAGATAGGCTGAGTGAGTGGGCAGATACTTAGCAGATGACGTTTAATGTGAATAAGTGTGAGGTTAACCACTTTGGGAGTAAGAACAGGAAGGCAGATTATTATCTGAACGGTGTAGAGGTAGGTAAGGGAGAAATACAAAGAGATCTTGGAGTCCTTGCTCATCAGTCACTGAAGGTGAATGAGCAAGTGCAGCAGGCAGTGAAGAGGGCTAATGGAATGTTGGCCTGTATTACAAAGGGAATTGAGTACAAGAGCAAAGAAATCCTTTTGCATTTGTACAGGGCCCTGGTGAGACCACACCTGAAGTATTGTGTACAGTTTTGGTCTCCAGGGTTAAGGAAGGACATCCTGGCTGTAGAGGAAGTGCAGCGTAGATTCACAAGTTTAATTCCTGGGATGTCCGGACTGTCTTACGCAGAGAGGTAGGAGAGACTGGGCTTGTACACGCTGGAATTAAGGAGATTGAGAGGGGATCTGATTGCAACATATAAGATTATTAAGGGATTGGACAAGATAGAGGCAGGAAATATGTTCCAGATGCTGGGAGAGTCCAGTACCAGAGGGCATGGTTTGAGAATAAGGGGTATGTCAATTAGGACAGAGTTAAGGAAAAACTTCTTCTCCCAGAGAGTTGTGGGGGTCTGGAATGCACTGCCTCGGAAAGCAGTGGAGGCCAATTCTCTGGATGCTTCCAAGAAGTAGCTAGATAGGTATTTTATGGATAGGGGAATCAAGGGATATGGGGACAATGCAGGAGCCGGGTATTGATAATTGATGATCAGCCATGATCTCAGAATGGCGGTGCAGGCTCGAAGGGCCGAATGGTCTACTTCTGCACCTATTGTCTATTGTTTACTGTCTATTTTCCAGGCCATTGTCCGTCGCCTTCTCTGTCTTGGCTTTGCAATTCTCCCACTAAACGGTTTCATACATGTTGGAAAAGACTCTTAACACATCATCCTCAGGCAGTGCATTCCAAGATCCATCAGTTGGAAGAAAAGACCATGTAGCTTCCTAGTTGTAGGCTGCTCTGACATGGCGGTAAATATCTTCCTATATACCTCTTCTGTACTTCTCATCACCTTGCATACATCTACCAGGTCTGCATCTGGCAGACCCTATTCCAAGGATGACAAGCTCAGTCCCTGATACCCTTCCTCATCAAGAATCACAACAGATACTTGTGTAAACTATGACATTCAGATAGTTTTGTAGAGTGAAACTACACCATAAGATGGTGATAACCGATTTATAAAAATATTAGAAGAAAAATTCTTCATGGGAATCAGCTGCAAGGTGAGATGGTAAACCTCTTCAAAATTCATCACTGTCGATCAACACCTGCTCCCATTTGCCCATCGACCCCCCTCGAACACCTCTACATACAGATCGCCTGGCATCACTGTATGTAATTGTATCAGTCTATGTATGTATCAGTTACTTGTAAACGTGTTTATAGGGTTGTTTTCTTTATTGTGTTTTTTTTCCTGGTTTTATTGAGTTATTTATGCTTATTCCATTTCATTTCGTTCTCCTTTACACTTGTGAACTGAAGGATGACGACAAACCATTATGAATGGTGAATCTTGAATATCTGGATAGAATTCTGCAAAATAAAACCCGCGATCTACCTTTAGATTTAGCTTCACTTTCTAAGCCAAACTCCCGCCTGTCGATGCCGTTGTTATATTCGTGGACGGGAGACATTGAAAGCAGCCGTGGCCGGGGTCAATTGTTTAGTCTATTAATTAATAACAACAGTGACGTTACGGGATATTTAACTGCGCTTATGAATTGTTCTCTGAACTTGGCCTGAGTCACACCATAAATAAATGTGTTTGTGCAACAGCTTAAATTCTGCAACATGTACCCGACCTGCTGAAGGATATATTGGGAATCGGTGTAATTGTTGGGATTTGTTCGGGAAATGTGATAATATAGGAAGTTTACAACAGTGGGTGACCACAGTAGAATGAAGCTGCCGGATATGGAGAAGAGTAAGATCACCGACCTCCTCCTGCTCTCCATCTCCGGGTCACTCCGATTGTCTCCCTTGCTCTGACCCCTTAATGCCTTGCGCACTCGACTGGCCAATAGGATGTGTCTGACTGTCAGAAAGTTGAGAAGCAGGATTAAAGCAAAGGGGATCAAAGGAGTTAAAATCCTGTTAAATCTGTCAAAAGCCACCCATCCTTGCTCGGTGTAATAACTTGCTCTTAATTTGCAGAACCAAAGAACGTTATTAATCAGTGTCCCTGGCTTGTATATAAAATAGAAAGGAACGTTTTTAAAACAGAGCAGTACGCAGGTAGTCATCAGAACCAAAGCCGCAGTTTTCCCGGTGCAATATTTTGTTTTCAGCTTCTGGCAGCAAATGGCGACAAACCGATCGAAGGTGAAGGTGACGGTGAGCCAGACGGAACAGTCTCTGGATGCACACTGCAGTACAAAGATAATGCTACACACTGGGTAGATATCCAAGAAGGATCCTGAGAAATAAAAACTAATCCGCCTCAGTATGACTGCAGTGGTAACGGCCATTATGTCCGCCATTGCCATGGCCACCAGGTAGCGAGTGGTACAGGTGGAGAGGCCGCACTTCCCCCGGGACAGGATCCCAATCGCCACTACATTCACTGCAAAAAATGAGAGAGAAATAAGATCGTGATAACCGAGAATAATAATTTTCTGAGCGCGGCGTAGACGTTAAGAGGATCAAAAATTAATAATGTCCTTCAGTCTTCCCGAAGGAACCATCTAAGTTCCCGTGTGCAAGCGAGACAAAGTGCTGGCATCAATTAGTATTTTGTTGCTGACATAACGTTATAAATCGAAGGAAATAAGTTGCAGGGTGAGCGAAGTTCTCTATAGATTAGGTCTTCCCTTACTCGACGACAGGTCAAAACCAAAATCTGGAGCTACCCTATGCATTAACCCGCAAATTCCCACGAACGGACTGACTAACTGTGGGTTTCAGTGTACGGATCCTTACAGCGTCTACCGTGCCTGATCGGAGTCCAAGCATCCTCATTCAGCTTGCTATTGATAACAAACGGTTTCAACATAAACCTCCTGAGCATTCTGTTTACAATTCAACCCAAAGTCTCCGTTCTACGTAAAAATGCCGTGCCAACATGCAGGCGGTTCTGTTTGGGCAAACTCGATGCAGTAAATTCACCAGAAGTGTGATAAAGAAAGGTGAATTAGCAGATTGCTCATCAGATCGACAACGCTTGCTAAATGGATCGATAGCATTTGTGAAGTGTGACTCTCTCTATCGCTACCACATTCTCCCGGCTGTGTAACCACCAGATCTGTGAGGAAACTTTGAATTGCTGTCTAAGCAATGACAGTTTCAGCTGTAACATGGGGCAATAACATTATGCTCAGTGCCTTGGCTTGTAAACGCAACCATATAAAATTACATTTACACCTCACCTAACCTATCATGTCGCCAGTTGCAGCGTCCTGTGGGCTTGCAGCCCATGGTGAAAACATAATTAAATCATTTCATATATTGTTTGTTGTCTATTGTTCTATCGACGGAATAAATTCCGAAGTAAAATTCAATTCCATGTTTTCATGAGAATCTCTTCACTCACGGTCACACCATTGAGTTGTGGACACAGGTCAGTGCAGTGGTGGGACGCCAAACAATAGTTAAGGAATATCTGGCGCAAATGTGAATTAACTCGAGAACATTAGCAATCAAAAAACAGACAACAATATTTTAGAAAATGTAACAGTAACGTCATAGACCAGAATGAGCATTGGTAAGAGATGCTGGGACAGTCGAATTAACACTTGACACAGTAAAGACCAATCGCCCTGTCGTAAACATGAGCAGCCGATCACTCTCAGGACCTCCAGAGCGATCGATTCTGTGGATTTTAGAGATTAAAAGGGTAAACACATTCGTTGTGTTTCATCTCTTAGTAAGCTTATTTAACAAGAAATAAATGACATTAGGAAGAGCCACATAAAATCGAAATTACTTTGGATCATTCGCATAACGCAACTATTTTGAAGTGTGTGTCTGTACCCTTCAATATAGTAGCTAAAATTCAACAACACAGATTACATTTGCGAATTATTTTCTTTATTATCAGGCAGTAACCGGGCTACTTGCCAACTTCTTCGCCAGATGTCTCTCTGTGGTTGTACAATCTGTCTCTTCACTAATCTTTAATCACTCAGAAAGACAACTAGTGTCATACAGTCATAATATTAGATCGTGCAAACGATAGCACTGTTTCACGCTTGGTTCAAGCAAAACAATTCAACTATCACGCAAACATTTTCTACTGTAGATCAAACCGGGAGACAAGCTCGAGTGTAAAGTTACAAAATGAAAATAGCAAAAGAAAATTATAGTTGCTTACCAGGGACACCAATAATTGCAATTATGATATAATATATTTTCCTGAATGTGTTGAACGTCTCCAGCATTTTCTGTGTGAAGGATCCGATCCGTTGACTTAGAAGCAACTACAGTGAGATATTTGTTCCTGCTGTCTTTAGTATAAACCCCTCCACATCTCCACAGGGACAATCGGGTTACAACATCATTCAGATTCATAATTGCTTTAATTAAATCACACGTCAGTAAAGTTTTAAATAGTTTGGATGAATTTAGTGATGAATGCCCCAGAGTACAGACAATTCCTAATGAGTTAGTCAATGAAAGTGGAAGTTGCGTTCAATCAAAGATGAGGCTCTTCATTAAGGCAGGCTGATGTTAATCAACAGATCCCGTATTATTTCACTGTCAGCCTTTGCTTAGCTGCGGCCGATATTCAATACGATTTCCTACAGTCACATGTCATTACAGTAATACCGAATGTGGTGATTGGCCCTCTTTAACTGAGACATTTCCAATTGAAAATGTCATGTGACACACCAAGACTCCTCACACTCCGAATGAAGTCCAGCCGCTGTTGTGTCCCCTTTGTAATTGCGTTTATATGTTGGGCCCAGGATAGACCTTCAGAGATGCTGCCGGGCAGGATCTGGAAACGGCTCAGGCTTTCCACTGCTGATCCCCGATGAGAACTCGTGTGTGTTCCCTCGACTTCCCGAGATCCACAGTCAATTCCCTGCTCTTACTGACGCTGAGTGCAAGGCTGCTGTTACAACACCACTCAACCAGCTGATCTCTCTCTCTCCTGTCCCCTCCCCTTCACCATCTGAAATTCTCCCAACAACAACTGAGATATCCTCATGGTGTTTGAGCTGCGCCTGTCCACACCACCGTGGCTATGGGGAGAGAGGAGCAGTGAGCTCAGTGCGCATGCTCAGGGTGCACCAGTGTGGATTGTCAGCGATGCGGAGATGTTGTTGTTTTGTTTTTAATTCGATCCCGGTGCAGACGGAGATACAAAGGCCCAGGTTTACTTGTCTATGTGTCAAGTGTTGCCCGTCAGGATTAAAACAAATCGGTGCATTATATCTGGTGTCGGCATGGTGGGCCGAATGGCCTGACTGTGTACTATGTAAACATCTGGATCTGTGATCATGTTCACTGATGTCTTTGGTATCAACGCCAGGTTGATGTTCAATCAATAGGGTTTTTAATTCCAGTAATATCAAATACAGTATGTAGCCATCCAGAGTTACAGGCGAATCCTATAGAGCAGAGGTGTCAAACTCAATTGCACATGGGGCCAAAACTCAAAGCACACTTTAGGTCGCGGGCCGAACAGGATAAACATTTATTGAACACACTAAAACTAAACATTTTTTGAACATAAATATGAATAAAAACAGACAGGAATATTATTCCAGAAAAAATAAACTAAAACTTTAAATAACTTAAATATTTTGCTCTCCATAAAAATATCTCCTGTCAGTATTATACAAGTTAGAAATATGAGCATGCTGCAAAAAATCCCTGAAAATATAAATAAAATTTGTGCTTTTCAGCAAAAGTTAAAAAAGCATGAAGGAGGTGTGGGATGGGATGAAGATCATCACCGGATGCGGTGCAAAGCGGGGGGCAAACATAAGTGGAGATGTGGAGAAAGCGAACCAGCTGAACAACTTCTTCAACAGGTTCGACAGCTCAATCTCATCCTCACCGCAGAACTCCACACCAGGCTTGTCTTTCTACTCGTCCACCCTCTTACTTCCCTCACAGGAGACCTTGCCCACGCCCAGTTTTACGGCTGCACAGGTGGAAGGTCAACTGAGGAAGATCTGTACCAGCAAGGCGGCTGGACCGGATGGAGTTTCCCCACGATTACTGAGGGCCTGTGCGACTGAGCTGAGAGAACCACTACAGCGCATCTTCAACATGAGCCTGGAGCAGAGAAGAGTACCCAGACAGTGGAAAACATCCTGTATTGTCCCGGTACCGAAGAAACCACAACCAAAGGAGTTGAATGACTTCAGACCTGTTGCCTTGACGTCGCACGTGATGAAGACCATGGAGCGGCTGATAATACAGAATCTGAGGCCACAAACCAAGCATGCCCGGGGCAACTCAAACTACCTGCGTCTCAATATCACCAAGACCAAGGAGATGGTGGTGGACTTTAGGAGATCTAGGCCTCATATGGAGCCAGTGATCATTAATGGAGAATGTGTGGAGCAGGTTAAGACCTACAAGTATCTGGGAGTACAGTTAGACGAGAAGCTAGACTGGACTGCCAAAACAGATGCCTTGTGCAGGAAGGCACAGAGTCGACTGTACTTCCTAAGAAGGTTGGCGTCATTCAATGTCTGTAGTGAGATGCTGAAGATGTTCTATAGGTCAGTTGTGGAGAGCGCCCTCTTCTTTGTGGTGGCGTGTTGGGGAGGCAGCATTAAGAAGAGGGACGCCTCACGTCTTAATAAGCTGGTAAGGAAGGCGGGCTCTGTCGTGGGCAAAGTACTGGAGAGTATAACATCGGTAGCAGAGCGAAGGGCGCTGAGTAGGCTACGGTCAGTTATGGAAAACCCTGGACATCCTCTACATAGCACCATCCAGAGACAGAGAAGCAGTTTCAGCGACAGGTTGCTATCGATGCAATGCTCCTCAGACAGGATGAAGAGATCAATACTCCCCAATGCCATTCGGCTTTACAATTCAACCGCCAGGAGTAAGATATGTTAAAGTGCCGGGGTTAGGACTCAATGTATTTAAGTAAACTACTTAAGAACTTTTAAAAAGCTATTATTAATGCTTTTTGAGATAGTGATTTAGATGCATATCATATTTTTTACTGAGTTAAGTATTGTATGTAATTAGTTTTGCTACAACAAGTGTATGGGACATTGGAAAAAAAGTTGAATTTCCCCATGGGGATGAATAAAGTATCTATCTATCTATCTATCAAACATGCACAAGGTTCGAGCCGCATGTAGACGGAGCTGAGGCATTGCTTCAGGAATGGAGCGAATAATCTGTACGGGTCTTGCAGTGTCGTACTTTGCCTTTAGTGTCCCATTACACTGCAGCTCTATCAGCTCCATCTGAGTCTGTACAGGTGCAGTTTCCACGTCGACGGCAAATGGGTTGCGAAGCAGCTCGAAATTAATTTGTTGTGCTTCAAAGTCACCAAAGCGCGGTGCGAACTCAGTGCGAAGTGTGCTCAGTTTATCAGCAAAGTGCGCATTTGGGAACATCATTGCACCGACCTGGTTCAACATTACTTGGCAACAGGGAAAATGAGGCAAGTTGCACTGGTGCATTTGTGTCTCCCAGAAGAGCAGCTTCACTTGAAATGCCTTCACTGCATCATACATGTCAGCGATCATGCGGTCACGTCCCTGGAGCTGAAGGTTTAAGACGCTGAGATGTGTTGTTATGTCAGCCAGAAACGCCAACTCACATTTCCACTTTTTATCCCGCAAAACTGTGGAGTCTTTTCCTTTACTGCCCATGAACTGACAGATTTACTTGTTGAGCTTAAAAACTCTATTGAGAACTTTTCCCCGACTCAGCCAACGCACCTCTGTATGATAAGGAATGTGGGCAAACTCTGAATCTATTTCCCGCATAAAAGACCGAAATTGCCGGTGATTTAAACCTTTAGCTCGGATAAAGTTTACGGCTTGTGTTACAGTGCTCATTACATGTTCCATCTTTAGGACTTTACCACACAGCGTTTCTAGGTGTATGATGCAGTGATATGTTGTTAACTCACCAGTACAGTTCTCCTGCATCTTTACCCGCATCCTTCCCACTTGTCCACATTTTTCACCGCACATCGCTGGTGCTCCATCTGTTGTAAGCCCAATAAGTTTGTCCCAGGGCAATTTCATGTCGGTTACACTTTGAAATACATTTTCAAAAATGTCTTTTCCCGTCGTTGTCCCATGCATCGATTTAATGTTCAATATTTCCTCTGTAACGCACAAATTGGAGCCCACTCCTCGGATGAAGATAGCCAGCTGTGTAGTGTCCGTCATATCAGCACTTTCATCCACAGCAAGCGAGTATGCAATAAATGGGTTGCTTCTTTCAATCAACTGTGTTCTTAAATCAGTGGCTATCTCACAAACTATACTCAGCAACCCATCGGTTTTGAAAGACTCTTTTTTCAGAATCAACTTTTCTCTTCGCCATTGTTAGGGGTTAGCTTTGACTTCAGAATAGCGTTGTATACAGCAACAGACGCTTGACGCGGGAATGTTCCTGGGTAGCCTATCGGCAGCTGTTGCGCTGCATTATGGGATCTGTAGTTTGTGTGTTATCAGCGCGTCATATCGCCGGGTCATTAATAATTAAAATAATAGATCTATCTAAAATGATCTCGCGGGCCGGATGTAATTGTACGCCGGGCCGAATATGGCCCGCGGGCCTTGTGTTTGACACCTATGCTATAGAGTCATGTGACTAGTCACTGCACCACTGCTTCAGAGCAAAACAGCCCTTCATCAAGAAGATGTGAAATTAAAGCGGGTCTATACCCTCGGCCCTACCAACCCGTTCCGTCCTTCATCAAAACCACGACTGATCTTTCATCCCGGCAACATTTGTTCTGCACATTCACTCTCTGATCATGTACACCTTGCGCATGCGCAGGCAGCAACTATTGATAAAGGTACCGTCGACGTTTCGGGCCACGACTCTTCGAACGATTGTACTTTTTTCAATAGATACAGTCTGGCTCCTGAGTTCTTCCAGCATTTTGTGTGTGTTGCTTGGATTTCCAGAATCTGCAGATTCTCTCTTATTCGCAATCGATGACACAGTTCGGTCCGGAAATCCATCGCTTTCTGTTTTGAACGTGGATCAGAGCTGCTTCCTGCATTTTGGGAGGCCCAGGAACACCGGGCACGTAGCCTCGCAGTGTTATATAACAAAATGGGTCCTTCAGCTAATAACGTCCACCGGCATCATTACAATTACACTCATTCTATTGACTAACATTCTACTGGACCCTTTTACTATGCGTCTTGGAGATGATCCAGGACTGTCTACACCATCCCCTCAAGCAGACTCCGAACAGGCTTTGGGCGAAATAAAGTTTATTTGGATGTCCCTCAATCCAACCTGCCCTACAATTAGACATATCCCGGACTAGGAAACATCTCAAGATATTTACCCTAATATCAGTCTTTGATTCCTCTATTAGTTCACACCTCAGACTCTGTCACCGCAATGAAAACGTGCGGAATGCATCCCTACCCCTCCCGTAACTGACCTGCTCCATTGCGGGGCAGATAGTGGAGAGTGACCTCTACACCCCATCCAGTGCAACGATGTCCTATCTACAGTGTGGGGAACGAGACTTCTACACTTCACTCTGAACGCTCTTCTAACAGGTGCGTCAAACTTCCATATTCTCCCATTACTGGCAGGTGAATAAAGACATGTACCACTGTTTGCTTCAGCCCTGATTTATTCAATGCGGAAGGATCTGACATTCGAGTAACACAAGATTCATGGCCTGTCAGGACGCTGGAGCAGGGATCCAATCGCAGATTCAGTACTGTGCACAGTGATATTAATGGAGCAACAAATCCCGAGGTGCGAACAAAGTCGACGTCGCAGTTCAGGCTGAGATCAAAACATCCAGAGAAATCGAAAAAACAGAATCGGGAAACAGGCCGAATCTATATTGAGACAGACAGAGTACAGGCGCGAATGCTGGAAAGGCTCAGGAAAGCTCACTGGCACAATCTGACAACAAACAGGTGAAAACTCAGGACTGAAATACACTGAGCAATGAACAGAGAGGCAGATGATAGGTGGAGCACAATGAGACAGAAGTGGCAGCAAAACAGGTAATAATGAGAAACAGGTGAGAGGCGGAGTACTGAGCAGTACAGGGGTTGGAGAAGAGCAGGAGCAGGGACAGGAACACATGGGGCATGAAAACAAACAAGAGAACATGGCAATACAAAACCACAGACTGACGGCTCGGGGTAAAACACACAAGAAGACGAAGCTCAACTGGAGGTATTGAATTGGCCCTCTGTTACTCATTTCCTGACAGCCGGTTATGCCGCTCGCGTTTAGGGCGACAATGAAAGTCCTCCATCTCAGCCTGTCCTTGGTCATCTTCGCTATTGGGCCACAGGTGTGGTTGATGGTCATCAGTTCTACCTCACGGTCCGGCGCCCAGTTGTATTCGGTACCTCACATTATCATCGCCTTTCAGTGATAGTGAAGTGCCGTCTGGATGATGGAGATGGCCTCTTTTCACATCACGTGCCCAATCCATCCCCAGCACCCCCTCATGATGATTTTGGCCAAGCACTTTTGAAGACACTGAAGGCGCAGGGCGCGTTTGGAGATCTTTCTTGGCCTGGAGATACAGAGGATCTTCCCGGAAGGTTGTGTGTGAAATGACGACAGCTTGGCAAGGTCGCTCTCTGTCATTCCCTAGCACTCTGACCTATACAAGAGTGTGGACAGATCACAGCTCTGCAAAGCTTCACCTTGGGGTGGACGCTGTAGTTGGTTGATCTACATATGTTGTGTATGTAGATTGTCATCATTGTTCTGAAGACATTTCTCGCTGAGTCGGCACTGGATTGTGTCCCTGGTCCCCCCATCCTGCTGAATGATGCTGCGCAGGTCGGTGAATCTGCCGGTGCTGGGTAAGTCGATGCCACGGGCCTTGACGAGAGGAGGAGACTCTGCATTGAGGGTCACGGTCTCAGTCTTTCTCTGGCTGACTGTGAGTCCAACCAGTGTACAGTGTGTCTATCTGTGACAGTAATGTAAGGTCATCCGCAAAGTCAAGCTCTTCCAAGCAGAGAATGGAGTCCTCCTAATGTCTCTCTGTTTATCTTTCGTTGTTTCCCTCAGAACACAGTCAATCACCGGGTTAAACAATATCTCCGGCATTATACAGCCTTACGTGACTCCTGTCCTGACATCAAAGCTCAGGTTCCTAGCCCCAAATGTGCATAGAATCTCAGGATGAGTTGGACAATTTTGGAAAGTGTCCTGCATGATCTGAGAGTTCGCCAGATGCTCTCCCTGCGCTTGCGATCAAAAGCCTTTTCAAACTCCACGAAGTTTACATACAGTTGTCTCCTCCGCTCTGCGCATGCTCTGTGAAGTTCTGCAGCGTGAAGACCTGCCCGTCAGAGCCTCTGTTCTTCCTGAAGCAAGCTTGCTCCTTCCTCAAACACACATCGGTAGCAAATGCCATCCACTGGACAATGGCTTTGGCCGGAATCATGCTGGACACTGACAGAAGAGTGATGATTGGCCAGTTTTTTTTTGTTGAGAATGAGACTAAACACGTTGATGAAGGTAGGGCAGTAGTGGTCTATATGGATTTCAGCGAGAGATTTCACAAGGTAACCCATGTAAGGCTTATTGTGAAAGTAAGGAGGCATAGGATCCAAGGAAACATTGCTTTGTGGATCCAGAACTAGCTTTCCCACAGAAGGCAAAGAGTGGTTGTAGACTGGTCACATTCTGCAGTGAGGTCGGTGTGCCTCACGGATCTGTTCTGGGACCCCGACTCTTTGTGATTTTTATAAATGTCCTGGATGAGGAAGTGGGGGGATGGGTTAGTAAATTTACTGATGACACAAAGGTTGCGTGAGTTGTTGATAGTGTGAAAGGATGTCAGAGGTTACAGCGGGACACTGATAGGATGCAAAACTGGGCTGAGAAGTGGCAGATGAAGTTCAACCCAGATAGGTATGAGGCGGTTCATTTTGGTAGGTCAAATATAATGGCAGAACATAGTATTCATGGTAAGACTCTTGGCAGTGTGGAGGATCAGAGGGATCTTGGGGTCCGAGTCCATAGGGCACGCAAAGCTGCTGCGCAGGTTTACTCTGTGGTTAAGAATGTAAACCGCACTTTGGCCTTCAGAAATCGCGGGACTGAGTTTAAGGACCGAAAAGTAATGTTGCAGCTATATCGGACCCTGGTCGGACTCCACTTGGTGTACTGTGCTCAGTTCCGGTCGGCACACTACGGGAAGGATGTGGAAAACATAGAAAGGGTGCAGAGGAGATTTACAAAGATGTTGCCTGGATTGGGAAACATGCCTTATGAGAATAGGTTGAGTGAAATCTGTATGTTCTCCTTGGAGTGATGGAGGATGAGAGGTGACCTGATAGAGGTGTATAAGATAATGAGATGTATTGATCGTGTGGACAGTCAGAGGTTCTTCCTAAGGGCTGAAGTGACTAACACGAGAGGGCACAATTTTAAGGTGCTTGGAAGGAGTTTCAGAGGAGACGTCAGGGGTAAGTTTTTTACGCAAAGAGTGGTGAGTACGTGGAATGGGCTGCTGGCAACGGTGGTGGAGTCGGATATGATAGGGCCTTTTAAGAGACTCCTTGACGAGTGCATAGAGCTGAGAAAAATAGAGGATTCTGGGTAACGACAAGTAACGACTGTAAGGTAACGACATGTTCGGCGCAGCTTTTTGAGCCAAAGGGCCTGTATTACGCCGCAGGTTTTCTATGTTCCTACTTCCGTGTTTCAATGTAATGTGGTCTGCTTCATTACATTTCGGATAATATTCTATATTGTGCTTGTTTACTTGATTACTGTTTGCACGGTTTGTTCTTTTTCCAACTTTGTGTGTTTGGTGGTTTTTGTTGTGGGGTTTTAACGGATTCTATTGGGTTTCTTGGCTTTGTGGCCGACTGAGGAAGACGAATATCAAGTGAGGGTAGAGTATCCGTATTTTGATCATAAATATTCTCAACCTTGAAAATATATTTTCATCGTTCAACGTTCAACATTTGAACTGATGACTGAGTGGCGAAATACAGCCACATCCCATTTTTTTTAATGTGATGTTGACAGCACCGTTGTTGGCCGAATCAATGGTGGTGACGAATCTGCCAATTATAAAGTTGTTTATTTTTTCCCCACTAATGCCGACAATAAAATGAATCTCAATGTACCATTTGGTAGCACATGCGCACTCTAATACAAATTTACTTTATCTTCGGAGTTTGACGTTACCTTTTTTATTCACTCTCTCTTTGACATATCTAGAGAAACTTCATATGCAGTTATAAACATTGCCAATACGCCCCGTTTCACTGGAATGTCAATGCTTTAGACGTACCTTTCCGGATTTATGGTATATCCAAAATATTCAGGTTTACTGATGGATAAGTTATTTTTTGTTTATCCTACATTGCAAAAATCATACAGCTGAAACGTTTGTCTTCACAGGAGTTGGAACATTTTGAATGATAAATTGGATATTTACTTATAATAAAAGTTTGAATATTCATGATGTGCTTACCTTGGGCTGAAAGACGTTACGGATATATATAAAATAACGCCTATAAAAACGAATGGCTTACAACTATAAGTGGCTGTGGATTGTAACAGCCGATATAGTATTATTAGCCATCTTGATGAGGTAGATATTAGATAGATAGATAGATAGATACTTTATTCATCCCCATGAGGAAATTCAACATTTTTTCCAATGTCCCATACACTTATTGTAGCAAAACTAATTACATACAATACTTAACTCATTAAAAATATGATATGCATCTAAAATCACCCTCTCAAAAAGCATTAATAATAGCTTTTTAAAAGTTCTTAAGTAGTTTACTTAAATACATTGAGTCCTAACCCCGGCACTTTAACATATCTTACTCCTGGCGGTTGAATTGTAAAGCCGAATGGCATTGGGGAGTATTGACCTCTTCATCCTGTCTGAGGAGCATTGCATCGATAGCAACCTGTCACTGAAACTGCTTCTCTGTCTCTGGATGGTGCTATGTGGAGGATGTTCAGGGTTTTCCATAATTGACCGTAGCCTACTCAGCGCCCTTCGCTCAGCTACCGATGTTATACTCTCCAGTACTTTGCCCACGACAGAGCCCGCCTTCCTTACCAGCTTATTAAGACGTGATTATTGATAATCTCTCCTCTAATGAGTCGGATGTGAAAGCCAATGTGGAGTTAAGATGTGGGGAAAGTTACTTTATAAAATGGTTTGAGGGGACAGTTTTGTTTTAAACACAGAGATGTTTTCACACCCGCAATGTGCCAGAGGGGACTGTTGAAACGACTACAGTCACTATCTGTAAAAGACAATGAGACAGTCTATTGTTTGAACACTGGACCCTGCAGCACCTCTTCCTCCATGAATGGGTGAAGAATAGTGGCTGGAATCTGGATTCTGTGGTCACTTCTGTCTGAGCTCATGGCAGGTTAGTTGACCGCGATCTTCACCCTCTTCCAGAACTTGAATTAGGTGGCTGCGTAAACAATTATCTTTGTGCAGAGGTAGTACTTTTACAGCAAAATCCACCTTGTGAGACATATTTAGACTCGTTCCACTATGCTCCTGCTAAGTGGTTTCAAGATTATAATAATCTGCTAATAATTACAAAAAAACAGATAATGGAATTAAGTGACTGCGTGTTGTCGCCGGCTTCAGAACTACAGGTGATTTTTCGAGGCCCAATGTCATGGCATGCTGGCTTTTATAACAAGAGGAATTCAGTATACGAGTAAAGAGGTCCTTCTGCAGCTGTACAGGGCCCTGGTGAGACCCCACCTGGAGTATTGTGTGCAGCTTTGGTCTCCAAATTTGAGGAAGGACATTCTTGCTATTGAGGGAGTGCAGCGTAGGTTCACAAGGTTAATTCCCGGAATGGCGGGACTGTCATATTTTGAAAGATTGGAGAGACTGGGCTTGTATACACTGGAATTTAGAAGGATGAGAGGGGATCTGATTGAAACATATGAGATTATTAAGGGATTGGATACACTGGAGGCAGGAAGCATGTTCCCGCTGATGGGTGAGTCCAGAACTAGAGGCCACAGTTTAATAATAAGGGGTAGGCCATTTAGAACAGAGATGCGGAAAAACTTTTTCACCCAGAGAGTGGTGGATATGTGGAATGCTCTGCCCCAGAAGGCAGTGGAGGCCAACTCTCTGGATGCTTTCAAGAGAGAGTTAGATAGAGCTCTTATAGATAGCGGGGTCAAGGGATATGGGGAGAGGGGAGGTACGGGGTACTGATTGTGTATGTTCAGCCATGATCACAGTGAATGGCGGTGCTGGCTAGAAGGGCCGAATGGCCTATTCCTGCACCTATTGTCTGTTGTCTGTGAGCCCATTCCGTGCCCGGGTCCGCTGCAACTGGAGGCTGAACAAGACCCGTGTGTGTGCTTGTCTTGGAGGGAGAAACGGAGCTTGTTTTGTTGCTGGTCTTTTGTTTCTTGTTGTCTCCCATTCTGTTCTATTCGAAGCACCTCATAGCTACTCATTTTGTGGAAAAACTGCATTTCAAAGACATTTTAAGTTGTATATTATTTCTTGACCACTCATGAGGAAAATAAGACAGCAGGACAAAATAATAAAAGAAAAACATGACTAATTAGCTGTGTTGTTTACTAGATTGTAAATGCAATCGTAATTCGCATCCCTGCTGTGACTCTCCCCACGGAGTATACTCTGGACTATAATAACGACTACATGCAGCAAACTGATTCATTGGGATGATCAGGTCTGTTTCGCGAGAAGATGGGGTACCCGCTAATTTTCCGGATAGACCGGATCTATTACCCGGTTCTTGCTGCCGTCGGTGTCCCAGGTGAGATGAAGACGATTGAGGTTAAATATTATTGTCCGGCTATGGTCAGTCTTTATCCGTGCGGAGCGTTTAAAGTCGGTAAAAGCAGTTTGTTTTAATTTTCTTCAGTGGAATATTAACGGAGACAAGGAAATGGCCTGTTTCCATAAATTTCAATAAATAATGCCGATAAATATGTGAAAAGGCTCTATTTGATGTCCAGGGAGCAGATCAGAGATAAATCATGTTTCTTTTTTAAAGTCGGCTGTTCCGAACATCATACATATTAATATTAAATATAGACATATTAAATCAGTAATTTTTCCCCATTATCTGGTTTTCACATCTGCTGTTGATGTGAAGGTCTCTGCTGCTTATTTGGGTCAGTTTGTGGTTCGCCCCCGGACTAGAATAAGTGATTTGTCACGTTATTGGTCAGTGATGCCCATCACCAGTAGTTCCCATTCTCCTGCAGACTCAGGAGATGCAGATTCTGGACACTTGCTGATCTGAACGGAATGCTTCGACCCATTTCGTCGACAGATACACACTTCTGAGTTCGGACAACAGATCTTTTTTTTTCCATTCTCTTCAGACTCTGCCGTAGGAACAATCGGAGGGACGTTCCTCTGGACCAAGATGGACTCGCAAATCATGTATTCTGCAGTTCATAAAACTAAACTCTAAAAATCTGTCCTCCTTCACCTTAAGTACAATCAATATCTGGTCATCTACCTCCCCCAGCTGAAAGGACTCCTGAGATCCGCCGCTTTCTGTGTGAAACGTGTCTCCTCATTTAAATCCTAAGCACAACAAGGGGATAGTCAGAGTATGTCAGGGTATTTTTTTCCTCACCAGCAACTAAAAAATTACTAAATACCACATGTTCCTTCAAAAAGAGGTAAATAAATTAAAAATGCTGGAATTTTCAGCGGGTGACACAGCGGATTTGCACAGAGAAAGATATCGAAACCTTACGGTCGGCTGCGAGTCATCCGGACAGTTGTGATTGTTACTAACATCGGATTTCGCTTATCAACACATCAAGTAACTTCAAAAATTAGACTTACTTCTCCTATTCTTTCATGCAGGAGGTAATGTGTAATCAGAAAATGAAATGTATTCAATACAGAATTGGAGGAATTTATACTTGACCCTTTCTATAATTAAATTTCTTTATATACGCCGTAATTATGTCAACATAATTGTAGATTTCCTGTCTCTTGCAGTGAACTTGGTGGCAATTGTGATCCTGTCACGAGGAAGGTGCGGTTTGTCCAAATGCATCACTCGCTACCTGATGGCCATGTCAACGGCGGATCTGCTGGTGGTTATTGTCGAAGTGATAATACGTCGGGTTAATTTCATGTATTTCTCATTGAATTTTCTGTTTCTCACGCCGGTGTGTAGCATCAATTTTGTCGCGTACATTATAGCTGTGGACTGTTCTGTCTGGTTCACCGTCGCCTTTACCTTCGATCGCTTTGTGGCAATTTGCTGTCAGAAGCTTCAGTTAAAATATTGCACCGAGAAAACAGCTTCGGTGATTATCGCTGTGGTGATTGTATCAAGCTGCCTGAGGACAATCCCTTTCCATTTTTTGCATGACCCTGTAGTTATTATTAACAGTGTCGGTTGGGGCTGCATTGTAACATCTTAATATTTAACCTCACCACTCTGGACAGTTTACGAGTGGATCGACAGCATCATAACCCCCTTATCACCAATCCTGTTAATTTCACTCTGCAATGCTCTGACCGTCAGACATATTATCACGGCCAATAAAGTTCGCAAGCAATTCCGAAAAAACGGAGGGAATTCAAAGGATGATGCAGAGGAGAAGAATCGGAAGAAATCCATGATTTTACTTTTCACCATTTCGGCCAATTTTATGTTACTATGGATGATATATGTCGTGCATTCTTTGAACTGGCCGGTGAGGAACTTCTTTTACCCTGATCGGTTCTTGAGTGACCCAGTGTATATCGCCCAGGAGGTTGGGTTTATGATGCAGATTCTCAGTACCTGCACAAACAGGTGTATCTATGGGTTAACACAGCGGAAATTCAGAGAGGAACTGAGAAATGGCGTGAAATACATATTTACATTGAACGGGAAAATAAGCAGTCTATAGTTAAACACAGAAACATACTCGATGTGGATAAGTAGGATTCTGTCATATTGTTAAAAATCGTGTATAGGCTGGGGTAAAGTGGATTGTAGACCGCATGATTTTTAGATTAACCTTAAATTTACTAAATGTAATCGATAAAGCTGTGATTTATCAATATCCTGCAACAGGTTGTGCATCATTAGCCTTATCGGTTTAGGTCGATGATATTGCCTTGGAAAGGGGGGCAAGTGAAAACGTGAAACAAGTTTCTGGATTTGAGATATTGTAAGGGGAGCAGAGATCAAAATGGCGAATCTATAGAAGGCCGGATGGAGGATGAGAGTCATTGGAAAATGTCGTGGGGATCGAGTGAAATCATGGGCAATAGGCAGCAGTGAATAGAGCAAGTGCAGGAATCCTATTGGCTGGCATAAAGGATGGACAATGGCATTGTTCATACTTCAAGCAAATTGCGGCCTCAGAGGGAGTGAGAGAGAGATGGAGCGAGAGAGAGAGAGAGAGAGAGAGAGAGAGAGAGAGGAGAGAGAGAGAGAGAGAGAGAGAGAGAGGAGAGAGAGAGAGAGAGAGAGAGAGGGAGAGAGAGAGAGAGAGGAGAGAGAGAATTGTGGCGAATCGGCCACACCACCTATACTTCTGTTTTACCGGCTCTACATAGCTCTCATTTTCACAATCCTTCCCTTTAAATATTATCAATTATCTCGCTCCACAAATCTCCAGAGTATTTTATCCTTGACTTTCACTAATGTTTGTGGAAATTTCTTCAATGTATCTCAGTTAATAATGACTTCTGAAGAACGTCCAATTGTTCGGGATTCTCCCTCATCGGGAAGCATTTCGATACTGTTTGTGTTGCTTTTTCACGTTCTGCCTTTGATGACGTGGATTTCACGCCGATGGTCGAGTTCTCTCTCGTATTCCAAAAATGTGCGTAATATTCCTTTCATTATATTGTCTCTTTGGCATTTCTCCCAAGTTCAAAGCTCAAAGTTCACGGTGACTTTATTATCAAAGTACATGTGTGTTACCATATTCAACCTTGAGATTCATTTTCATACGGACACACACAGTAAATCCAAGAAATACGATAGAGTCAATGAACAAGATGCCAATAACCAATCTGAAAATACAGCAAAGTTATAATTAAGCAGGAAATATAGACCAGATGTAATGAAGAATCTTTCAAAGTGAGTCGATGGGCTCTGGGAAGAGTTCAGTGATAGGGCAAGTAGAATTTTAAGCCTGGTTGCACAACAAACTCCCGGATTTACCCAGCCTACCCCCGAGACAGTTTACAGTGACTGCTAACCTACCAACCGGTACGTCTCTGGACTTTGGGAGGAAACACACAGTGCAAAGACATACTGGTTAATTGTGAGCTGTGTCATGATTACGTTAGGATTAAATGAAGTGATTACTGGGCGGCGTGGCTTACTGTTCCTTGTGTCTTAATAAATAAATAACATTCCTGATCGATCGCCCACCGAGGAGTTCCACTGCCCGCATCGGGATCGCCCTGAAACGTCGGGTGTTTCCGTGGATGGGTCAGGGATCCTGTCAGGCTACACAGCCGGGCACCGCTCAGTCTCCACCCAGATAACAGGAGTCAACTGCCACTCGCTTCCAATTCATCACCTGCAGCCTATTTAAACCCAGTTCAGTTAGTTTTCTGAGAAATCACAGAAGTTGGAAAGATGTGTATTTTTTTCTCAGTTGAGATCAATCCTTGTCAAAGGGGTAAAATTTTCATATTTTTATTAAATTGTGACATCATGTGGCTGACTGATTATTTTCTGCGAGGAAAATGAGAGGTTAGTAACTCTTAGCCAAAAGAGGACAGCAGTACGCAATCATTTTGCACGGCACGATATTATCTGTATAACCATATAACAATTACAGCACGGAAACAGCCATCTCGGCCCTTCTAGTCCGGGCCAAACGCTTACCCTCACCTAGTCCCACCTACCTGCACTCAGCCCATAAACGTCCATTCCTTTCCTTTCCATATACCTATCCAATTTTACTTTAAATGTCAATATCGAACCTGCCTCTACCACTTCTACTGGAAGCTCGTTCTACGCTGCTACCACTCTCTGAGTAAAGAAGTTCACCCTTGTGTTACCCCTAAACCTTTGCCCCCAACTCTCAACTCATGTCCTCTTGTTTGAATCTCCCCTACTCTCAATGGAAAAAGCCTATCCACGTAATCTCTATCTATCCCCTCATAATTTTAAATACCTTTATCACGTCACCCCTCAACCCTCTACGCTCCAAAGAATAAAGACCTAATTTGTTTAACCTTTCTCTGTAACTTAGGTGCTGAAACACAGGTAACATTCTAGTAAATCTCCTCTGTACTCTCTCTAATTTATTGACAACTTTCCTATAATTCTGTAACCAGAACTGTACACAATACTCCAAAATTGGCCTCACCAATGCCTTGTACAATTTTAACATTACATCCCAACTCCTACACTCAATGCTCTGATTTATAAATGCCAGAATACCAAAAGCTTTCTTCACCACCCTATCCACATGAGATTACATCTTCAGGGAACAATGCACAATAATTCCTAGATCACTCTGTTCTACTGCATTCCTCAATGCCCTACCATTTACCATGTATGTCCTATTTTGATTAGTCCTACCAAAATGTAGCACTTCACACTTCTCAGCATTAAACTCCATCTGCCATCTTTCAGCAAACTCTTCTAACTGGGATAAATCTCTCTGTAAGCGTTGAAAACCTACTTCATTATCCACAACGCCACCTATCTTAGTATCACCTGCATGCTTACTAATCCAATTTACCACCCCATCATCCAGATCATTATTATATTTCAAACAACATTGGACCCAGTACAGATCCCTGAGGTACACCACTAGTCACCGGCCTCCAACCCGACAAACAGTTATCCACCACATGACCTTTCACGCACAAATTCATGTTGACTGCTCCTAATCAGACCCTGTCCATCCAGATAATTATGTACCATTTTCTGAGACTACTTTCCATTAATTTACCCACCACTGACGTCAAACTTACAGGCCGATAATTGCTAAGTTTACTCTTAGAACCCTTTTTAAACAATGGAACCACATGAGCAATACGCCAATCTTCCAGCACCATCCCGTTTCTAATGACATTTGAAATATTTCTGTCAGAGCCCCTTCTATTTCTACACTAACTTCCCTAAAGGTCCTGGGGATGATCATGTCTGGATCCGGAGACTTATCCACTTTTATATTCTCTAAAAGTGCCAATACCTCCTCTTCTTTAATCATCATAATTTCCATAACTTCCCTATTTGTTTCCCTTACCTTACACAATTCAATATCCTTCTCATTCGTGGATACCGAAGAAAAGAAATTGTTCAAAATCTTCCTCATCTCTTTCGGCTCCACACATAGCTGTCCACGTTGATTCTCTAAGGGACAAATTTCATCCCTCACTATCCTTTTGCTATTAATAGAACTGTAGAAACACTTTGAATTTATTTTCTCCTTGCTTGCCAAAACAACCTCATAT